>NC_134834.1:114966174-115019480 GCF_004210375.1 Tachypleus tridentatus
TGGTATATCTTATAATCTTTAGTAATTATGATAAAAGAAATGAGGTATGAGAAATATATATCCTTTTCTATATTTCCGTTACAAATGAGATAATACAGATGTGTACTTTGTCAAGACCTCTGTTACCAATGAGGTAATACAGATGTGTACCTTGTCAAGACCTCTGTTACAAATGAGGTAATACAGATGTGTATCTTATCAACTCCTCTGTTACGAGTGAGGTAATACAGACGTATACCTTGTCAACACCTTTGTTACAAGTGAGGGCACACGTACTGTCTGTCTTGTCAACAACTCTGTTAGAGGTGAGGTAATACAGACGTACATTTTGTCAACTTCTCTGTTACAAGTGAGGTAATACGGACGTATACAAACACCTGTTAAAAGTGAGGTAATACAGATGTATATCTTGTCAACACCTGTGAACGTTCTGTTTTATTTCAGTACGATCAAGAACCACTCCATCGCAAGCTGTACTACAGGATGATTCAACAAGAAAGTAAGTCGTTCTTAAAGATCTCCAAATTAGTGTCCGATCCCGTCCTAGAGCTCGTCAAGAAAGAGAAGTTTGCCGTCGTTTGTGACAGTCTCGCAATTAAGTCCGCGCTGGCTTCCAGGTACGAACGAGGGAGCGTATGTGACTTCCACATAGCAGAGGAGAAATTTCACCGTCTAATTTTGGTGATGACTTTAAGAAAGGACTTACCGAAGTCGGTATTTCGAGAAATAAATAAAAGGTGAGAAAAACCCAACAAGAACAAGAAAATAATGATTGTCTTTATAAAACAAATAAACTTTATTACTTGCACAAATCAAACCGGATGTCTCTTCTAGAAGTAAAATAATTATATAAATTCATATATATTGTAAATTATTATTGTGGGGGTAAACAAAAGTGTCAAGTTTCACTCCTCTCTTACTTCGAGCATGTGGGAAGAATGGAAAAAGAATACCTGTAATTAACTTCTTTTTGTGACATATTTTAGGCCTATTGATTTTACAATATTTTGTCGGCTTACGTCGATTAATTCGTAGGTCGTAAAGTATTAAACTAAGTTTATAACATTTCACTGAATATTTTATTGTCTAGTCAAACCGATCAGTTTTGGTACCGAGTGGAAAGGTAACTGAGGAGTCAGTTGTACGAGTCTTAAATACTATCTTTAACACACCTGATATCGAACCTCAAATCGATATGAATATGGGAGAAAATCAGCTGGCTTTAACTTATTTTTTATGATTGCTTTTAGACATTACAATTTCCCATTATTTCACTGTCTTCCTGTGAGTTTAAGCCATCGCTTTTAAAATACTACCTACATGAACATTATAACAGTACAGAACTCATAAGAAAAAAATATGGTGGTAAAAGTATGTAGTTATTAGACACAAAATAATAGTTTAAACCTATTTGTTTTTTTGAATTTCGCGCAAAGCTACACGAGGGCTATCTGTACCAGCTTTCACTAATTTAGCAGTGTAAGACTAGAGGGAAAGCAGCTAGTCATCACTACCAACCGCCAACTCTTGGGCTATTCTTTTACCAACGAATAGTGAGTGGTATTAACAGTAATTTATAACGCCCCCACGGCTGAAAGAGCGAGCATGTTTGGTGCAACGGGGATTCGAACCCGCACTCCTAGATTATCAGTCGAGTGCCTTAACCACCTGGCCATGCCGAGCCGAGTTTAAATCAAGAAGAGAAGGCTTAACTATAGTATTTTTCTTAATTTACTAGTTGATTGGTTGGCGTTTTATGGCGCAAAGCAACTAGGCTATCTGCGCCAAATAACCGGTGAAAAAATTAAAATTAAAGTAAAAATAATAAAATTCATAAAAATGAATCATGTTAAAACAAAGTTTAATTTATGAACTAAAAACTTATATAGTGTTAAAAAGGTCAATGACCTTTAAAAACATTTGTAAGGTGGACAGTGTCACCATCACCCATGATACCATCCAGCGTCAGGGGTAAACCTGTGAACAAAACATGTCTAAAATGGTCCCGTCGTTGTGAGCCGTAACCACGGCATGACAGAAAAATGTGGACTGTTGTGACCTGAATGTCACACAGAACACACGTTGGTGCATCAATCCCAGATAAAGGAAAACGATGAGTTAAAAAAACTGACCAATGCGTAGTTTAGTTAGGACAACTTCCTCTTTCAAATCCTTACGGAAACAAGACGGACAAAGTCCTATATAGGGTATTTATTAGGAAAAGCTTATTTTCACGATACTCACTCCAAGTCGACTGCCAACTAGCGCGGAGCCGAGCCTTGAATATAAGACTGTATGTAGTCATGTATGGGACAGGCACAGAAGTAATAATGCCAGAGCAGACAGACTTAACTGAGGTGTTAGCAAGCTCGTTCCGCGAATACTAACGTGGTCTGGTATTGGAAGAATTGGATAGAAGTAGATAGAAGTAGTTTCGAGCAATTTCCTGGCCATCATAGAGCAAGATCGAAAGCAGGACAGAATTATATTGCCCACCGACCTTCCGAATTTTGTTCCATATGACTTTGGAACTGGTAGGGAAGAGATGCTGGTTGTGAATTTAATCCAAGATTCCTTCTGGCTTTGATGTGTTATCTGCCAATGCTTGGATCCGCTAAAAAGCGATGCGGTTCGAAAGTGTGGGATACCTACGAAAGGTATCCCGGGCCAGTTTTTTAGCCTTCCATGCCATGTGGCAGGCACGATTCATCCACGGACGAGGATATCGTGGAAAACGTGTCGAGGTTTTAGGAATAAACTGAGCAGCAGCTTGTATAATACAGTAAGTTACTGCTGCCACACAGTCGTCTATTGATGGCTCACGGACGACTGCAGCATCAAGTTCTGCGAGAGCAGTGAAAAAAGACCGGTTGGCTTGGTTCAGCTTCTACCGGGGCACGCGGATCGGTTGGCATCGACCAAAGCCAATCTCTCTGTCCTATGGGTTTCTGTAAACTCTCCACGAAAGGTGGGAGAATAGTGAGGGAGATCAGACTGAGACATCAAAAGCAGTAAAAGACTGACTAGGTGCATGAAAATAAGTAAAATAATCAGTATTGAAGAGAGAAATGTTGTGATACGAGAGCATATGCTCTATGGAGCGACCCCTTCCATCGATATCAGCACTTTCCCAGAGGGGATTATGTTGATTAAAATCCTCTAGGATTAAAAGGGAGACACAAACTGTTCAACAAGAGCATCAAGGTCCGATTGATCATATATCTCTCCAGGTGACAGGTAGAGAAAACAAACAGTGATGGTATGACCCAAGAAAACACGGATGGCTAAGGCCTCTAAGGGTGTGTTGAGTGGCAAAGACAGGATGGGCACATGCTGATCAACCAACAGTGCCACCCCTCCATGCACTTATTCATCACACAACCTATCATTTCTGCACAAAGAAAACTGTCGAAAGGTGACTGTAACGGCAGGTTTTGGAAATGTTTCCTGTAAGGAAAGACATACAGGATGGTGGGAAGCAATCAGTGTTTTGATATCATTCGGATTAGAACGTAAACCTCGACAATTCCACTGTATCAAAGTGGACATTTTTACTTATGTTTTGGCGAATTGGGTGGAGATCCCTTCTGTTTTTGACCACATCTTATTTTTTGCTCAAAGATGGTATATCAACCTCCATGGATCCTGCCCTGGGTGGATTGGGCAGGTCTCTCATTGGAAGAAGATTCCAGTGGCTGAGGACGTAAACAAATGATCATTCTGCATCTCGGAGCTGGAGAATAAGATGGACCCAAGAAAATACCAAAAATATACTTAGCAAACTACCACGACAATTTTATTAAATTAAAGTGATTTACTACCACGACAAACGTTGTATAAATATGTAGACGTTGTATATATTTTGTTTTAAATTTTTATTCTGCAGTTTTTACAATATTTATAATATATTAATATTGACGAAATATGTTCTTGTGTTTATACACGTTTTATTAATATTGACGAAATATGTTCTTGTGTTTATACACGTTTTATTAATATTGACGAAATATGTTCTTGTGTTTATACACGTTTGGACTTATTACTGAAAGCTGTTTTTAAAATAACATCATATTCTTACAACTGAACAACACTTACTCCATCTGTAGAAACTAATAGATTTAACAAACCAAGTTTCATAAGTTGGTCATTTTCACATATACTAATTTGTCATATTTTAGTGTTTTCTCATTGGTGGAAGGCCAACTTCTGACAGCCACGATCAACAACTACATCGGAAAATACAGAAGGTGTATTGGGAGAAAACAAGAAGGCACAAACCCGTTATCAGTGGAAGACCTTCAAAGTGTCTTCATCTTGTTAGCGAGTGGGATTCTTCTTGGAGTGTTTACGCTGCTTCTAGAGAGATTCTATGGAAGAGTAAGAAATATATAAACAAGAAAACTGGAAATACACGTCACAAAGATGTTTGTACATGTACTAATTATGTAGGTAACTGTTTGTCAAATAAATATATTATACAGCTAACGTATACTGCTAATAGTACCATCATTAACCTGCCATACTGCTAACAGTACCACCATTAACCTGCTTCTACTGCTAACAGTACCACCATTAACCTGCTTATACTGCTAACAGTACCACCATTAACCTGCTTATACTGCTAACAGTACCACCATTAACCTGCTTATACTGCTAACAGTACCACCATTAACCTGTTTATACTGCTAATAGCACCACCATTAACCTGCTTATACTGCTAACAGTACCACAGTTAACTTGGTTAAAACATACTACTACTGAGGTCGTTCCAGTTAAACTAATTCTTTAAAACTTCCTCATTTCCTGACAACCATGTGTTTGAAAAATAATTTTCTAATTCACACATTACATCAATCATTAATCTAATATTTCCAGTCAGAACTGAGAGCCAGTAACATACATCAATCATTAATCTACTATTTCCAGTCAGAACTGAGAGCCAGTAACATACATCAATCATTAATCTAATATTTCCAGTCAGAACTGAGAGCCAGTAACATACATCAATCATTAATCTACTATTTCCAGTCAGAACTGAGAGCCAGTAACATACATCAATCATTAATCTAATATTTCCAGTCAGAACTGAGAACCAGTGACATACATCAATCATTAATCTACTATTTCCAGTCAGAACTGAGAACCAGTGACATACATCAATCATTAATCTACTATTTCCAGTCAGAACTGAGAGCATGTTTGGGGCGACCGGGATGCGAACACGCGACCCTCTGATTACGAGTCGCACGCCTTAACACGCTTGGCCATGTCGGGCCATCAAGTTATAATAAACTCGTTTTCAAAGTTATACAATTAATGACAAAGAATAGTACAACTTTTAATACAGTAGCGTATGTTTACGAAATGTTGCAGATTATCAGTAAACAGTATAAAGTTTTTGTGTACAAAATGACAGGTTTTTAAATCAAGTTTTAATTTAAGTTGTTATTGTAAGTTATTCATATCGAATGTTGACTGTCTGACATACAAAATAATTTTGGTTTAAAGATACTTTTACGCATCAGAAAATTATCAAATTTCACATTCAAAATCTTTATAACCTCTAAGTAATTATCAAATATTCTTGTTCAGAGAATAATTTATATTTTATCTGTCATTTTCGCTATTGTATCTCTGTATGGGTTTAGTCGATTTGACCGACCTTGTAACTATGATTTAGAGTTAGATAAATTAAAACAAAATCAAAAGGAAGGACTGCGTTAAAAACAGCAAATCTAATTGTATTAGTTTGTTATAACGAAAAAGAAGTCTAAACAACAAGAAAACTGCCCTAATTTAAAGGATCCCTGTGAACAAGCTATAATGTGGGATATATTAGATTGTATCCTGGGATTCTTTAAATATATAGAAAACTGCCCTAATTAAAAGGATCCCTGGGAACAAGCTATAATGTGGGATATATTAGATTGTATCCTGGGATTCTTTAAATATATAGAAAACTGCCCTAATTAAAAGGATCCCTGGGAACAAGCTATAATGTGGGATATATTAGATTGTATCCTGGGATTCTTTAAATATATAGAAAACTGCCCTAATTAAAAGGATCCCTGGGAACAAGCTATAATGTGGGATATATTAGATTGTATCCTGGGATTCTTTAAATATATAGAAAACTGCCCTAATTAAAAGGATCCCTGGGAACAAGCTATAATGTGGGATATATTAGATTGTATCCTGGGATTCTTTAAATATATAGAAAACTGCCCTAATTAAAAGGATCCCTGAACAAGCTATAATGTGGGATATATTAGATTGTATCCTGGGATTCTTTAAATATATAGAAAACTGCCCTAATTAAAAGGATCCCTGGGAACAAGCTATAATGTGGGATATATTAGATTGTATCCTGGGATTCTTTAAATATATAGAAAACTGCCCTAATTAAAAGGATCCCTGGGAACAAGCTATAATGTGGGATATATTAGATTGTATCCTGGGATTCTTTAAATATATAGAAAACTGCCCTAATTAAAAGGATCCCTGGGAACAAGCTATAATGTGGGATATATTAGATTGTATCCTGGGATTCTTTATATATATATATATATAATTAATTTCAATTTTTTTGCCATGTGTGTGTATGTATATATATATTTAATATATCTTCTTCCTTGTGTGAAACAAAAATGCATATGTAGTATGAGGTCACTTTATGTCCTGCCAAACCCCACGTAACAACGGGATCCTTGAGTATGTAGACATAGCACTGGACATCAAAATGTATGTAAAGCGAGCTTTCGCGTGACTGCCATATTTGACTGAAAGGAATGAGAATCGAATGCCTTTTTTCCCCATTCTGTTTTTTTTTTTGTCAGATGAATTGTCTCATCATATTTTGAACTAGGCACGCGATTCGTGCTGAATAACAGAACAGCATTGTCATGTGTACCCTAATGAGAAAACGTGACGTGACGTTGGTTAAGCAACTGAATATAAGCTACGTATGTTAATAACTAAAGTAAAAATAAGGTCTCACGCAAGCGTATAGGCCTAAAGCAAAGCCTACAGGTAGAATAATTAAAACCAGTACAGTATACACCGAAACTTACTAACACTGACTTTGATCTATGTTAAGTTAGTATGATACTCATAAACTACGTAAAACGTCAAGTAGATACAGTTTTGTCAAAATAATGTGCGCCAATTGACTATTATAGCACTTCCTGGTCAACTACCTGACAATTTTAACTCTCTCAGTAGAATTATATGACAATTTTACCAATTCTTATTCGAATTTTTTTAACAGCTTCAATAATCTCTTATCAATCATTTTGCAGTTTCAACAATCGCTGTTCGTCTGATTGACAATTTTAAACATCCCTGGTGGACATTTTGGTATTTATTAATTATCAAACAACTATATTTTTACAACATCTGAAGTTTATTTACATTTATATGATGTTGGAATAATATTTTTAACGTGTGTATTATGATGTACTTTTAAGTGCATAACTTAATAGCTGTGGTTATTTTTCATAAATTAAGGTGTTTGTTTTGTTTGTTTTTTATTGTACCGCTTTTGAGATTCTGTCTTTCTGCTTTACGGCCTGGCATGGCCAAGCGCGTAAGGCGTGCGACTCGTAATCCGAGGGTCGCGGGTTCGCGCCCGCGTCGCGCTAAACATGCTCGCCCTCCCAGCCGTGGGGGTGTATAATGTTACGGTCAATCCCACTATTCGTTGGTAAAAAAGTAGCCCAATAGTTGGTGGTGGGTGGTGATGACTACCTGCCTTCCCTCTAGTCTTACACTGCTAAATTAGGGACGGCTAGCACAGATAGCCCTCGAGTAGCTTTGTGCGAAATTCCAAAACAAACAAACAAACTTTCTGCTTTAAATTACACACGCCAAAATTCAGTTTTCAATATGGATTAGAAAAAATTATAAAAGGCAAAGGTTAGTACATTAAAAATAACCCCTTAGCTTCTTTAACGGGAAGTAGCTAGGATACAAGTTTTCTGATAGTTTACTTAGTTTCAAGTTTTTATTACTTTTAAGGTTTTAGAATGAGTCGTTTGCTGATATTTTCAAACATAGGTGCGGTAAATGTGGATTAACTGTATTCAGTGATGCTGACAAATACAGTTAAAAATTTCAAAAAATAAATTTGATTTATATTTCCTGAGTGAATAGAAACGTTTAAAAATATATTATTAGTTTTACTACTCGCGACAGTATTCCAAAACTCAAACTGAACTACTGAATTTTGAAAACGATTAAGTAAAATCACAAATAAGACAATTAATTGATACATTGAAAGTGTTGAAGTTTGTAGTTTGGATTTCATGTACTTCACACAATGTATGGATTTCATGTACTTCACACAGTGTATTGAATCACGAAATGCTAAAATTTGTTACAGTTTACAGAAAAACATTAAATTAAGCAGCATCAAGCAACAGTAATTAAAACCTGTTTATAAAACAGCCTGATAAAGGTACATTAAATTTTTTAATTGTTTTGAGTGACGCTGAATAGGTTTTAGTTCATAATTTGAAATTTAAGCTTAAACTCAAGGGTTATTTTGTACGGCTTCAACAGTTGTTTTTTTTTACAATTCTTATAATATGGTAAGTATTCTAGTAATATTAGTACTAAGATTAGTGGTATAGCGCTGATTAGTTTAAATAAATACAATATAATAAATTTCATAAAATTTTAAAGGGACAAAAAGGAGCTTATTAGTTCATCAAAGATGTCTCTTCCAGCTCCCTACTATAACTATCCCTTACTACTCACGTATTCATTCAATTTTGTCTTTAACTCAGTTAAATTTTCTGTCTCCATCATCCTTGAAGGCATCTCATTCCAAGAGCCATGTTTCAAAAGTAATAGTTTCTAAATTCCAGACGCATCCTACGATGCCAACATTTGAATTTATGAACCTTGTCATTTTGTTTTCACTGCTAAACACAAAAAAGTTTGATGGATCTATATTACCAAAACCCTTAATAATCTTAAATATCTCAATCAAATCCACTCTGATTCTTCTCGTCTTCAAATAAAAGAAGTTTAGATAATTTTGTCTCTTCTCATAGAACATTTGCACCATCGTAGGAATCATTTTAGTGGTTATTCTCTGAGCCTTCTCTAACAATTCAATGTCCGTTTTGAGAAAGGGAGTCTAAAACTGTACATAGTACTCTAAACGAGGCCTTACAAGTGATCTATACAGTGAAACAATAATATCCCTTGTGTTGCAATAAATGTTACTATAGATGATACTTAAATCCCATTAGCTTTGTTCCTTGCTACAGTACACATTTTTAATGTATTCTCACTTAAATTGTAATTTGAATTTGAATTGTGAAAACCTACATGTATCATCTTATATTTTGGACATTTAAACGTCATCTGCCAAGTACTGGAAGCTAATGATTTAAATCTCACTGTACGTTTGCAGCAAATATAAAATATAAAAAATTTTTAATTGGAGTTTAGAATAAATTGAACACTTGTGATGGCATTGACATTTGCAAATAAAACAAAGATACAGGTGTTGTAATCTTGGATAGAGATGTTTATATACGAAAACTGAATGTTTGTAAGTGATTCTACTAAATTTGTAAACTCACATGAAACTATTACTGATAAAATGAAAGCTAAGTAGCTCAGATATGGGTTAAACATGAAGAAATATAATATTCTTAATAAAAATACGTTATATGAACATTAAATGATCGAGAAATAATCCAGTTATTTTTATGGTTTGCGTAAATTCATAAAAAGATGCATTTTGCAATCAATCGTTTCTAACATTTTGGAACCTACATTCATGCCATGGTATATTTTTTACATTTGAAGAACTCTCTCACTTATGGGTACACTTTAAAATAACAGTTTTGAGTTCTTTAGTCAAACTGTTGAGGTCTGACAGTTTTGAAGAAAAATCATTACAAATAAATATATCTTTAGAAAAAAGCCTCCATTTAAGTGAGAGTGAACGACTCCACATAAGAGACTAATTTTATACAAATCTAGGTTATTGGTACAGATGTTCAAATTTCGTTTTTTTATGGTTCTAAATAGATTAAACATCCTTACATCACATTAAAACTCTATCGTCGTATCTGTTTAACTTAAGAGAAATAAACAGCCCAAAAGTTGTGGAATTATCGTTTCTGTTTTTGAAGAGAAGGAACATACAATAAATAAATGTCAAAAGGCAAGAAATAAAACTGGAACAAGAAGTGGGCTAAGTTCAACGACGTTTTTTATTTTATTTACCCATTTATATTTTTACAGGAGTTTTCCCTTTTACCGGGCCGGCATGGCCAAGTGATTAAGGTAATCTGAAGGTCGCGTGGATGGAATCCCCGTCACACCAAACATGCTCGCCCTTTCAGTCGAGGGGGCGTTATAATGTTACGGTCAATCCCACTATTCGTTGGTAAAAGAGTAGCCCAAAAGTTGGCGGTGGGTGGTAATGACTAGCTGCCTTCTCTCTAGTCTTACACTGCTAAATTAGGGACGGCTAGCGCAGATAGCCCACGAATATCTTTCCGCGAAATTTAAAACAAACAAACCCCTTTCACAAAATTTGTTTTTTTTTCTTCACTGCATCATTATATTAGTTTTACTACTCATGCCCCTGCTAGTACAGCAGTATGTCTCCGGATTTACAACGCTAAAATATGGGGTTCGATTTCCTTTGGTGGGCTCAGCAGGTAACCCGATCTGACTTTGCAATAATAAAACACACACAGCATACTACTCACGACAATATCATAGAATTCAAATTGAAATACTTATATGGCTAACATCTTTTTTCTAAATTGTTTGTTTTTCTACGTGTAAAATCCCTGCTTGCATAACGGTAATTTACGGATTAACAGCGACAAATCAGGTGCTCAATTCTCATCCGTAGACACAACAGATAGCCTGATGTGACTTTGCTAAAAGTAAAACAGACATACTCTACATGTAAATTACAATAGTTCTTTTGCAACATCACATCTTTAGATGTTTTAATAATATTAATTTTCATCTTTAAAACTCATGGTGACAGTTATGAGTACATTTGTATTTTCACTTATATTGTAAACAACTCTAGGTTTTAGTTCTGACAACTTTCGTTCCTTAATTTATATTATTAAACTCTTGATGGTAGTTCTGTCAACTTTCATTCTTTAATTTACATTGTTAAACTCTTGGTGGCAGTTCTGTCAACTTTTGTTCTTTTATTTATTTTGTAAAACTCTAGATAATAGTTCACTCAACTTCCTTTCTTTCATTTATTTTGTTAAACTCTTGATGGTCGTTCCGTCAACTTTCGTTCTTTAATTTATATTGTTAAACTCTTGGTGGTAATTCTCTCAACTTTCGTTCTTAAATTTATATTGTGAAACATTTGGTGATAGTTCTACCAACTTTCGTTCTTTAATTTATATTGTTAAATCCGTGATGATAGTTCTCTCAACTTTCGTTCGTTAATATTGTTAAATTATTGGTAGAGTTCTATCAACTTCGTTCTTTCATTTATATTGTTAACATATTGATGGTAGTTCTGTAAACATTCGTTCATAAATTTATATTGTGAAACTCTTGGTGGTAGTTCTGTCAACTTTCGTTCTTTAATTTATATTGTTAAATCCGTGATGATAGTTCTATCAACTTCGTTCTTTCATTTATATTGTTAACATATTGATGGTAGTTCTGTAAACATTCGTTCATAAATTTATATTGTGAAACATTTGGTGATAGTTCTACCAACTTTCGTTCTTTAATTTATATTGTTAAATCCGTGATGATAGTTCTCTCAACTTTCGTTCGTTAATATTGTTAAATTATTGGTAGAGTTCTATCAACTTCGTTCTTTAATTTATATTGTTAACATATTGATGGTAGTTCTGTAAACATTCGTTCATAAATTTATATTGTGAAACTCTTGGTGGTAGTTCTGTCAACTTTTGATCTTTAAAATATATTGTTAAACTCTTGATGGTAGTTCTGTGAAGTCTCGTTCTGTAATTTATATTGTTAATCTGTTGTTGGTTGTTGTGTCAACTTTCGTTCTTTAATTTATATTGTTAAACTCATCAACTTTCGTTCTTTAATGTATATTGTTAAATCCTTGATGCTGTCAGCTTTCGTTCCGTAACGAAATATTTAATATTGTTAAATTATTGGTAGAGTTCTATCAACTTCGTTCTTTCATTTATATTCTTAAACTCTTGAAGAAAGTTCGGAAAAGAAAGAACTTTCGTTCTTTAATTTATATTGTTAACATCTTGATGGTAGTTCTGTCAACATTCGTTCATTAATTTTTATTGTGAAACTCTTGATGGTAGTTCTGTCAACATTCGTTCATTAATTTTTATTGTGAAACTCTTGGTGGTAGTTCTGTCAACTTTTGATCTTTAAAATATATTGTTAAACTCTTGATGGTAGTTCTGTGAAGTCTCGTTCTGTAATTTATATTGTTAATCTGTTGATGGTTGTTGTGTCAACTTTCGTTCTTTACTTTATATTGTGAAACTTTTGGTGGTTCTTCTGTCAACCATCGTCCTTTAATTTATATTGTTTAACTGTTGGTTATCGTTCTGTCAGCTTTCGTTCTTTAATTTATATTGTTAAAGTCTTGATGATAAATCTGTCAACTTTAGGTCGTTAATTTATATTGTTAAACTTGTGGTGGTAGTACTCTAAACTTTCGTTCTTTAATTTATATTGTTAAACTCTTGATGGTGGTTCTCTCAACTTTTATTCTTTATTTTATATTGCTCAACCCTTGGTGGTATTTCTGTCAAGTTTCCTTCTTTATTTTATGTTGTTAAAGTCTTTATGGTAGTTCTGTCAACTTCCGTTCTTTTATTTTTTTGTTAAATCATTAATGGTAGTTTTGTCAACATTCGTTATTAATTTTGTTGTTAAACTCTTGATGGTAGTTCTGACATCTTATATTCTTTAATTTATAATGTTAAACTCTTGGTGGTTCTTCTGTCAACCATCGTTCTTTAATTTATATTGTTAAACCATTGATGGTAGTCATGTCAGCTTTCGTTCGTTAATTTATATTGTTAAACTTTTGGTGGTAGTACACTAAACTTTCGTTCTTTAATTTATATTGTTAAACTCTTGATGGTAGTTCTGTCAACTTTCGTTCGTTAATTTATATTGTTAAAACCTTAACGGTAGTTCTGTCAACATTCGTTATTAACTTTGTTGTTAAACTCTTGGTGGTAGTTCTCTCAACCTTCGTTCTTTAATATATATTGTTAAACAAATGGTGATACTTCTGTCAACATTGGTTGTTGAATTTATATCGTTAAACTCTTGAAGGTAGTTCCGTCAACTTTCGTTCTTTAATTTATGTTGTTAAAGTCTCGATGGTAGTTCAGTTAACTTTTGTTCTTTTATTTATTTTGTTAAACTTTAGATGGTTATTCTGTCAACTTTCATTTTTTATTTTATATTGTTAAACTCTTGGAGATAGTTTTGTAAACTTCCATTCTTTAATTTATATTGTTAAAATTTTCGAGGTGGTCCTGTTAACCTTCATTCTTTATGTTATATTCTTAAATCTTGATAGTAGTTCTGTCAACATTCGCTCGTTAATTTATTTTGTGAATTTCTTGGCGATAGTTCTGTCAACTTCAGTTCTTTAATTTATATTGTGAAAGTCTTGGTGACAGTTCTGTCACATTTGGTTCTTGAATTTATATTGTTAAACTCTTGATGATAGTTTTTTTCAATTTTCGTTCTTTATTTTATGTTGTTAAAGTCTTTATTGTAGTTCTGTCAACTTTCGCTTTTTTATTTATTTTTTCAAACTTTAGATGGTAGTTCTCTCAACTTTGGTTCTTTAATTTATATTTTTAAACTCTTGGTGGTAGACCTGTCAACTTTCTTTCGTTAATTTCAAGTGTTAAACTTTTGGTGGTAGGTGTGTCAAACTTGGTTCTTTAATTTATATTGTCATAGTCTTGGTGATTGTTCTATCAAGTTTCGATCCTTAATTTATATTGTTTAACCTTTGTTGGTAGTAATGTCAGCTAGCGTTCTTTAATTTATATTGTTAAACCCGTGATGGTATTTCTTTCAACATTCGTTCTTAATTTATATTGTTAATGTCTTGGTGATAATTCCATCAACTTTCGTTCTTTAATTTATATTGTTAATATCTTGTTGCTGTCAGTTTTCCTTCTTCAATATATATTGTTAAAGTCTTAATGATAGTTCTGTGAACTTTCGTTCGTTAATTTATATCGTTTAACTATTGACAGAGTTCTTTCAAGATTAATTCTTTAATTTATGAGTGTTAAACTCTTGGTGCTATTCCTGTAAAAATTCATTCTTTATGTGTTATTCTTAAACTCTTGATTGTAGTTCTGTAAACTTTCGTTCGTTAATTTATATTGTTGAACTCTTGATGGTAGTTCCGTCAACTTTCGTTCTTTAATTTATGTTTTTAAACTCCAGATTGTAGTTCTGTAAACTTTCGTTTTTTAAATTATATTGATAAACTCTTGGTGGCAGTTTTGTCAACCTTCGTTCCTTAATTTATATTGTTAAACTCTTGGCGATAGTTCTGTCAACTTTAGTTCTTTAATTTATATTGTGAAACTCTTGATGACAATTGGGTCACATTTGGTTCTAGAATTTATATTGTTAAACTCTTGATGGTAGTTTCTTTACTTTTAATCTTTATTTTATGTTGTTAAAGTCTTTATGGTAGTTCTCTCAACTTTCGTTCTTTTATGTATTTTGTTAAACTCTAGATGGCAGTTCTGTCAACTTTCGTTGTTTAATTTATTTTGTTAAACTTTTGATTGGAGTTTTGTCAGCTTTTGTTCTTTGAATTATAGTGTTAAATTCTTTGTGACAGTTCTGTTAACTTTCGCTCTTTAATTTATATTGTTAAAGTCTTGATGATAAATTTGTCAACTTTAGGTCGTTAATTTGTATTTTTAAACTTTTGTTGGTAGTACTGTAAACCTTAATTCTTTAATTTATATTGTTATACTCTTTATAGTGGTTCTTTCAACATTGATTCTTTATTTTATATTGTTAACCTCTTGGTTCTGGTTCTGTCAACTTTCGTTCCCTAGATTATATTGTTAAACTATTGATGGTACTTTTGCCATCTTACGTTCTTTAATTTATATTGTTTAACTTTTGATTGGAGTTTTGTGAGCTTTCTTTCGTTAATTTATGTTGTTAATGTCTTGGGGGTAGTTCTGTCAACTTTCGTTCTTTAATTTATATCGTTAAACTCTTGAATGGAATTTTTTCAGATTTTGTTTGTTAATTTATATTGTTAAACTCAAGTTAGTAATTGTGTCAACTTTCGTCCGTTAATATATATTGTTTAAATGTTTATTGTAGTCCTGTCAACATTCCTTCTTTAATTTATATTGTTAAACTCTCAGTGGTAGTTTTGTAAACTTTCGTTCTTTAATTTATATTGTTAAACTTTCGATTGGAGTTTCATTAGCTTTTGTTTTTTAAATTATATTATTAAACTCTCGGTGGTAGCTTTGTAAACTTTCGTTTTCTAAATTATATTGTTTAACTCTTGATGGTAGTTCTGTCAACTTTCATTCTGTAATTTATATTTTTATACTCTTGGTAATAGTTCTATTAACATTGGTTTTTTAATTTATATTGTTCAACCCTTGTTGGTAGTTGTGCCAACTTTCGTTCTTTATATTATATTGTGAAAATTTTGATATTAGTCTTGTCATCTTTTGTTCTTTACTTTATATTGTTTAACTTTTGATTCGAGTTTTGTGAGTTTAGATCGTTAATTTAAATTGTTAGACTCTTGGTGGTATTTCTGTAAACTTTCGTTCTTTAATTTATATCGTTAAACATTTCATTGAAGTTTTGCCAACTTTGATTCCTTAACTTATATTGTTAATCTTTTGACGGTTGTTCTGTAAACGTTCGTTCTTGAATTTAAACTGTTAAACTCTTGATGGTAGTTCTTTGAACTTTTGTTCTTTAATTTATATTGCAAAACTCTTGTTGGTAGTTGTGTAAACTTTCGTTCTTTAATTTGTATTGTTAAACCTTTGATTGGAGTTTCTTCAACTTTCGTTCCTTAATTTATATTGTTTAAGTCTTAAAGGTAGTTCTGTAAACTTTCGTTCTTTAATTTATATTGTTAAACTTTCGATTGGAGTTTCATTAGCTTTTGTTTTTTAAATTATATTATTAAACTCTCGGTGGTAGCTTTGTAAACTTTCGTTTTCTAAATTATATTGTTTAACTCTTGATGGTAGTTCTGTCAACTTTCATTCTGTAATTGATATTGTTAAACTCTTGGAGGTAGTTCTATCAAGTTTCGTTCTTTAATTTATATTTTTATACTCTTGGTAATAGTTCTATTAACATTGGTTTTTTAATTTATATTGTTCAACCCTTGGTGGTAGTTGTGCCAACTTTCGTTCTTTATATTATATTGTGAAAATTTTGATATTAGTCTTGTCATCTTTTGTTCTTTACTTTATATTGTTTAACTTTTGATTCGAGTTTTGTGAGTTTAGATCGTTAATTTAAATTGTTAGACTCTTGGTGGTATTTCTGTAAACTTTCGTTCTTTAATTTATATCGTTAAACATTTCATTGAAGTTTTGTCAACTTTGGATTCTTAATTTATATTGTTAACCTTTTGACGGTTGTTCTGTAAACGTTCGTTCTTGAATTTAAACTGTTAATCTCTTGATGGTAGTTCGTTGAACTTTTGTTCTTTACTTTATATTGTTTTAGTCTTGATGGTAGTTCTGTGAACTTTCGTTCTTAAATTTATATTGTTTAACTTTTAATTGGAGTTTTATTAGCTTTTGTTTATTAAATTATATTGTTAAACTCTCGGTGGTAGTTTTGTAATCTTTCGTTTTTTAATTTATATTGTTTAACTCTTGATGGTAGTTCTGTCAGCTTTTATTCTGCAATTTATATTGTTAAACTCTTGTAAGTAGTTCTATCAAGTTTCGTTCTTTAATGTATATTTTTATACTCTTGGTGATAGTTCTATTAACTTTGGTTTTTTAATTTATATTGTTGAACAGTTCATGGTAGTTCTGTCAGCTTTCTTCTGTAATTTATATTGTTAAACTCTTGATGGTAGTTCTGTCAACTTTCTTTGTTTAATTTATATCGTTAAACATTTCATTGAAGTTTTGTCATTTTTGGTTCCTTAATTTATATTGTTAACCTTTTGACGATTGTTCTGTAAACTTTTGTTGTTGAATTTAAACTGTTAAACTCTTGATGATAGTTCTTTGAACTTTTTTCTTTAATTTATATTGTTTAACTTTTGATGGTAGTTCTGTAAAGTTTCTTTCTTTAATTTATATTGGTAAACTCTTGATGGTAGTTCTGTCAACTCTTGTTTTTTAATTTATATTGTTTAACATCTGATTGGAGTTTTTGGAGCTTTCGTTCGTTAATTTATATTATTGATCTCTCAGTGGTAATTCTGTCAACTTTCGTTGTTTAATTTGTATTGTTAAACCTTTGACTGGAGTTTCGTCAACTTTCGTTCTTTAATTTATATTGTTTAAGTCTTAAAGGTAGTTCTGTAAACTTTCGTTCTTTAATTTGTATTGTTAAACTTTTGATTGGAGTTTTGTTAGCTTTCGATAGTTAATTTATATTGTTAATCTCTTGGTGGCGTTCTGTCAGCTTTCATTCTGTAATTTATATTGTTAAACACTTAAAGGTTGTTCTGTAAACTTTCGTTCTTGAATTTAAACTGTTAAAATCTTGATGGTAGTTCTTTGAACTTTTTTCTTTAATTTATATTGTTGAACCCTTGATGGTAGTTCTGTCTGCTTTTATTCTGTAATTTATATTTTTAAATTCTTGGAGTTAGTTCTATCAAGTTTTGTTCGTTAATTTATACTTCTATACTCTTGGTGATAGTTCTATTAACTTCGGTTTTTTAATTTATATTGTTCAACTCTTTGTTTTAGTTCTGCCAACTTTCGCTCTTTATATTATATTGTTAAAATTTTGATATTAGTTTTGTCATCTTTTGTTCTTTACTTTCTATTGTTTTAGTCTTGATGGTAGTTCTGTGAACTTTCGTTCTTAAATTTATACTGTTTAACTTTTGATTGGAGTTTTATCAGCTTTTTTTTTTAAATTATATTGTTAAACTCTCGGTGGTAGTTTTGTGAACTTTCGTTTTTTAATTTATACTGTTTAACTCTTGATGGTAGTTCTGTCAGCTTTTACTCTGTAATTTATATTGTTAAACTCTTGGAGGTAGTTCTATCAAGTTTCGTTCTTTAATTTATATTTTTATACTCTTGGTGATAGTTCTATTAACTTTGGTTTTTTAATTTATATTGTTGAACAGTTGATGGTAGTTCTGTCAACTTTCTTCTGTAATTTATATTGTTAAAATCTCTGTGGTAGTTTTGTAAACTTTGGTTGTTTAATTTATATTGTCAACCTTTTGACGGTCGTTTTTAAACTTTCGTTTTTTAATTTATAGTGTTAATCTCTTGATGGTAGTTGTCTAAAATTTCTTTTTTAATTTATATTGGGAAACTCTTGATGGTAGTTCTGTCACCTTTCGTTCTTCAATTTATTTTGTTGAACTATTGATGGAAGTTCTGTCAACTCTAGTTTTTTAATTTATATTGGTTAACATTTGATTGGAGTTTCTTGAGCTTTCGTTCGTTAATTTATATTATTGATCTCTCAGTGGTAGTTCTGTCAACTTTCGTTGTTTAATTTATATTGTTAAACCGATGATTGGAGTTTTGTGAACTATCGTTCGTTAATTTATATTGTTTTAGTCTTGATGGTAGTTCTGTGAGCTTTCGTCCTTTAATTTATATTGTTAAACTTTTGATGCTGGTTCTTTGAACATTTGTTCTTTAATTTATATTGTTAAATTCTTGGAGATAGATCTATTAACTTTGGTTTCTCAATTTATATTGTTTAACTCTCGGTGGTATTTTTGCCAACTTTTTTCTTTATATTATATAGTTAATATTTTGATATTAGTTTTGCCATCTTTTGTTCTTTAATTTATATTTTTTAACTTTTGATTCGAATTTTGTGGGTTTTCGATCGTTAATTTAAATTGTTAGTCTCTTGGTAGTAGTTCTGTAAACTTTCGTTCTTTAATTTATATTGATCAACTCTTGGTGGTAGTTCTGTCAACTTTCGTTGTTTAATTTATATTGTTAAACCTTTGATTGGCGTTTTGTCAACTTTGGTTCTTTAATTTATATTGTTAACCTTTTGACGGTTGTTCTGTAAATTTTCGTTCTTTAATTTATACTGTTAAACTCTTGATGGTAGTTCGGTAAAATTTCTTTCTTTAATTTATTTTGTTAATCTCTTGGTGTTTGTTCTGTCAGCTTTAATTCTGTAATTTATATTGTTTAACATTTGATTGGAGTTTTTTGAACTTTCGTTCGTTAATTTATGTTATTGATATATTTGTGTTAGTTGTGTCAACTTTTGTTGTTTAATTTATATTGTTAAACCTTTGATTGGAGTTTTGTCAACTTTCGTTTTTTAATTAATATTGTTTTAGTCTTTATGGTAGTTCTGTGAACTTTCGTTTTTTTAATTTATATTGTTAAACTTTTGATTGGAGTTTTGTCAGCTTTTGTTCTTTAAATTATCTTGTCAAACTTTTGGTGATAGTTCTGTGAACTTTCGTTCTTTAATTTATATTGTTTAACTTCTGATTGGAGTATTTTGATCTTTCTTTCGTTAATTTATATTATTCATCTCTTGGTAGTAGTTCTGTCAACTTTCGTTCTTTAATTTATATTTTTGAACTCTTGTTTGTTGTTCTATCAATTTTCTTTCATCAATTTACGTATGTTGTTAAACTCTTGGTGGTAGTGCTGTCAACATTGGTTCTTTAATATATATTGTTGAAAACTCCTGTTGACGGTTCTGTCAACTATCATTCTTTTTTTTAGTGTGAAGTCAAGACTTGTTGATGGTAGTTTATAATCGTTTTTTATACATTCCATTATTATATAAAATAAAGTAACAGTTGTAAGGTCAGAATAATTATTTTTCAGTTGCAAATATAAAAGACGAAAACAAAAGTACTTTCGTGGGATATTTATGTAATGTGAATTAATTTTCTAAAAATTCCGTCCTATTTAAAGTAAACATTTTTCCGTCACAGATGTATAACAACACTTTGTTACAATTCATCAACTCTTTGAATTTTATGTGGTTTTAAGTTTTGTGTAAAAACTGCGTGTTTTTATTAACGATTTCACACTTTTATTAATTTTTGTCTTCAATCTGACTTTTATTCATGAAAACATCCAACATATTTTGTTTTTCGGAAAATATAATTAGAATAGTTTTATGAAATGCTTCTTGGCCGGAACATAATATTTTAGAAGAATTACTAAGTTCCATATTATCAGTTAATATACAGAATATACTAGAAAAAAAATTACTTAGGCCCGGGATGGTTAAGGATAGGCCCAGATGGGTTAAGGCGTTTGACTTCTAATCTGAGGGTCGCGGGTTCAAATCCCCCTCACACCAAACATACTCGCCCTTTCAGTCGTGTGGTGTTATTAATGTGACGGTCAGTTCTATTGTTCGTCGATAAAAGAGTAGCCCAAGAGTTGGCGGTGGGTGGTAATGACTAGTTGCCTTCACTCTACTCTTACACTGCTAAATTAGGTATGGCTAGTGCAGATAGCTCTCAAGTAGCTTTGCGAGACATTAACAAAACCAAAAAATTACATTTCAGTTAACGATATCATCCTAATAGCCTCCATAAGTACTGTGATGCTATCTATTGAAAAAATGAGTAAATACTTGTTGTAGAACACTAGTTACCAGTAAATTATAGATTGTTGAAAATAAATCATTTTAATATAACAATATTCATACAAAACGTTGTATTATATAGTGTGGTAATTTTTCTTTTTTATTGTTTAGACGTCCGTAGTACTGACTAACTGTATAATAGATTTTATTTATAAGGCAGGATCCAACAAAATCTATTGCATTACCTACATAAGGCAGATACTAGCCAAATCCACTTCTCCTTAACATTTACATGGCAGAATCCAACAAAATCTATTGTATTACCTACATAAGGCAGATACTAACCAAATCCACTTCTCCTTAACACCTACATGGCAGAATCCAACAAAATCTATTGCATTACCTACATAAGGCAGATACTAACCAAATCCACTTCTCCTTAACACCTACATGGCAGAATCCAACAAAATCTATTGCATTACCTACATAAGGCAGATACTAACCAAATCCACTTCTCCTTAACACCTACATGGCAGGATCCAACAAAATATATTGCATTACCTACATAAGGCAGATACTAACCAAATCCACTTCTCCTTAACACCTACATGGCAGGATCCAACAAAATATATTGCATTACCTACATAAGGCAGATACTAACCAAATCCACTTCTCCTTAACACCTACATGGCAGAATCCAACAAAATCTATTGCATTACCTACATAAGGCAGATACTAACCAAATCCACTTCTCCTTAACACCTACATGGCAGAATCCAACAAAATCTATTGTATTACCTACATAAGGCAGATACTAACCAAATCCACTTCTCCTTAACACCTACATGGCAGGTTCAAACCTTTAATTCAGAAGTGAAAAATATTACCGCCAGGTGTCACACTAAACCGGATAATAATACTACCAACAGGCATTATGCAGGACCGGATGATATCCATGTCGTGCAGACGTTGACAATAACATCATCACTAGGTGTCGTGCTGGGTACATTTTGTTGTTTGAATCTGTGAACTACTGTAGAAGCCAGAAACAAAAATGTGTAACGTTTGATACTTTCTTTATGTGCTCTCAACTTATTACACCGTTGCTGTCCTGTGTAGAGCTGATAACACCGTCCTGTTGAACGAAATGTAGAGTAGACGTAATAGGTATAAGCACCTCGTTCGTGACATGAGGTTAGACAATCTTGTTTCGCCTCATTCTTGTAAGTTATTTTCAGTATTATTTACCACTTTAGCGACATATTAACAAATTAACATAGGTAATACACGACTCTAACTAGGTGTATTCCAACTAATGAAATAATAACATTGTTTAGAATGCATTACTTACAAGTTCAATATTGTCGCTGCTCGTGGTATATTTGGCCGTAACTCAAATAATAACACGCATCTTTAAATTATCATCGATAGGTTTCTTGCTTATCTAGGTCTTTGTGTTTACAAAAATTAGAATTAATTGTCTGGCTGCTAACAATACTTTGAGCTTAAAACAAGGATCAAAGAAACGGTGGCTTAAACGACCCACTGGTAATTTGGTCTTAGCTGTTTTACTAAAGCTTCTTTAGCATATTGTATACTGAACAATGCGATTCACTAAGATAATTACCTAGTTGTTAAGCACCATTTCTGTTAGATTAGTTTCAGGCCAAGTGATGGCCCTTGCCAATGCGTAACGCAAACGCAAACTAACGTGGCAGGGGTTTGGTTTAGTTTAGAGAGAGAGAAATCTGAAGAATCCTCTCTCCAACTGGGGTGTTCAGGAACGTTGTGGCTCCTCTTCGTCCCCTTTCGTGGAAGGTTATTGAATTTAGCTGGTTTTTTTTTTATAATTTAAACTCTTTTTTGGGTGAAGGAGTGAAGTTGGTCATACTTAATGTCGTTCATGAACAAGGCTGAGGTAGCACCGGAGAAAAGATCCCCCTCCCGAAAGGCAGCTGTCATAGTAAATGTGAACACAAACGACCCGATTCAGGGCATAGCAATAAATTTGCCTGGGATGGGATCTAAAGATCCAATGTCTTAGTTTTTGCTGTGGGGGGAAACGGGAGTGCCCCGAGAAAAACCCACTTTCACAGGACAGGCGCCGAAAGTTTTACCTGTCCTGTGCCCGAGACCTGAAAAAGAAAATACATAATATTTACGTGAGTTTTGTCCTTTAAGTATTTTGTTGTGTGATTTGTGATTCCTGAAATATATTGTATGGTGAAATAAATTTGGTTGGTGCACTAGTTAATTTACAGAGTGATGCAGTTAGTTTGTTTATCAAACAAATCAGTAACTTACTGATTTGATGTATATAATTTACTGGAGTGAATGATGGTAGACTGAATGCAGATCTTAGTATTTTGTTCTGTTGAACTTGGATTTTCTGGAGTGTGTTATTTGACATATTATATGTGACTTGACATCCATACTATATTAGTGGACAGATGTAAGCCTTGTATATTTGGATAATGGTTTTTGGTGAGCATTTTGAGTGTTTGCTGGTTAGAGTCATTAAGTGTGAAATACGTTTTCTAATTGATGAGTATATGTTGTTAACATGTTTTTTCCATGTTAGTTTTGTGTCGAAAGTGATGCCAAGGAATGCGTAAGTTGTATGCGTGTATTTTAAGCCAACTGTTACGTAGAAGGCTATGAACTATGCAGAGCTACGAAACAGTTAATACTTATATAATGATAGTTTTTTGTTGGTTTTGTTTTTGCGTTCCAATAAGTAAAGGGAAGAAAACATGCAAACACTGATTTCAAAAATGCGACACTATCATCAATTAATTTTTCATTTCTATCATTAATAATTATTACTTTTGTTAAAAATGCACTTGGAATGCAAAATACAACCCTCGTAATATCTCAATGAACATATAAAGAAAGTTGATACGACCTAAGTTTTATATTTCATTGCAGTTCCTTACCTTTTCAAAGTAAATTTAGTTTTGATGTTTCCACACGTCTGTAAAATCTTTACCTGTAAAGTTTGTAACATTACTAGATAGCTTAGGTTATAAATGTTTTAGATTTTACAATGAAGCTACCATAGATATATTTCAATTCTATTTCATCGAGAAATGTATATTCAAAAACATTTTCTTCGACAGATTTAACAAATTGGAAAGCATAATAGAGCTGTGGTAATTCGAAGAGTTTTATAGCCATATTTATTGAATCATTACAACGAGTTATTCCTTGAGACAAGTAGTGGGGTCTGTTCCTCAAATCGTATATGTAGACACGCAGTTAGCTAGTATTTAACCTTTCATGAATTCTTTCCCCCAAGAAAATAATGAAGCTTAGCAGCAGTCCAGAACACAACAAAATAAAAATTCCTCGAAGGTCTTCAACAGTGAGATAACTTTTGTTGACGTGTGTTCCAAGACACTTAGTATACTCTTTCACCTTGTTGTTGATGCTTTTCGACAAGATATTGCTCTCAACCAGGAAGGAGATCCTGAAAACATTAATAAAAAGTGTAGTAACACATAATACTTTCTCATAGGGCCGCGCTAACCGACCAATAAAAACACGTGTGAAGATTAATTTATCCCTCTCCGTGTATGGTCGTTTATTTGCTGTCGTGCTTGCCTCTTTAGCTCATTAAGGCATAGTAATCACTATTATTAATCAATTATTTAGTAATCACTATTATTAATCAATTACTGCACTTACCGTGAACAGGGTTGAGAGTAACTCCTGTGAAAAATATAAAAATAATGGTGTAAAAATAACATTTTAAAATAAAACTAGATGCTTGCGATTGGTGAAATAACTTAAAATAAAACCTTCTTTGATTCACGAAACATTTAATTGGTTTTCTTTTTCCAAGCACAGCTGGGTTCTCTGTTTAAATAGTGCAAAGCCATTAAAATTTTAAAAACTGTACTATAAAACTATATAAAATACAGTTTTGATGAAAGAGATCGTTATTAACAAATGAATGTACTCGTATGATAGGACAAGTAATCAGTTTAAGCAATTAATCAAGTTTATATTTCTAATTCCTATCCACATAAGGATCACGTATGGCGGCCTTACTGTGCGATAGTGAACTGTTTTATTATCTTTAATTTGGGTAAATCGGGGGTTCTAACGCTAATCAATGAACTGTTAACCGGGTTGTAAACAAACGTTCTTACTTTAACATCAGTAACTAACACGTTCGTTTAGGCGCTGATGAATAGGTCTACAAGTTCCAGATTTGGGCAAATATTACAAGTTAACTGGTATATTATGTTGCGTTAGGTACCGATCAATGGGGCAACAGTGAGTGCTATACATTCTATCGTCTCAGAGATCCTAGTGACCAGACCATTTTTTAGACAAGATTTATAGTCGGCGACGTAGAGAGAAACACTACTCATGTTGGTAGATGTATTGAAACTGTGTTCAGTTTTATACTTTGATTTCTCCACTTTGTGCTGGAATACCGGTAAAACTGTTTACAAAGTAGCAAAGCTCAGTCACATAAACCTCACCTTTTGTGATTTAGTGTTTTACTGTAAGAATTATAGTTCAAACAGTCAGTTCATTGTCTGTTAGGCCTACGTTGTGGTAATGTGTCAGTTACTGTTAACGTTAATCAATACAGCGTGAAATGAAGTTGACGTGTGGATAAAGTGAGGGTGGATTTTATCATTACAAATCACCTAATTAGACGTGAAAATGTCATGTAGAAATGTCTACAAAATCTGAAATATTTAACAGTAGAAGAAATATTTCTAAAACAATCGTCCTAAAGCTCCAGATTGTTACGTTTATACAAGTATGACAACTCTATAACCAACATTCCTTCTTTAGAGACTATGTACAACGACTTCTATGATGATTATATATAATATGATTAGTTACATTCATCATTAAAAGCAACATTATAAATAGTAGTGAACGTAATATGAAATAAGCGTTAATTCACCTTTGATTACCACTGAAAGAGCAAGCATGTTTGGCGCGACGGGGATGCGAACCCGCGACCCTCAGATTACGAGTCGCACGCCTTAACACGCTTGGCCATGCCGGGCCTGAAGATAAATCTTCACGTCCCAGTACACAGAATAAAATTATATAATTCAATGTTAGCCTCTTATAAACAAAGAATTACTAACTATATATGTATAAAAACGGCTGGTATGGGTAGAGAAAGCTCTATGTAGAGGAGCGAACAACGTTTTGACCTTCTTCGGTCATCGTCAGGTTCACCTAAGCAAGACGGACTTACGTACATCACAAATATATGGCATCCCCAAATCTCATGAGCCAGATTGTCCATTACGACCAATAATGTCGACATATGAATCGTTTAATTACAATCTTAGTAAATACATAGCATGGGCATTCTCCAAATATCAGCCAGCTCATTCATCAAAGACTTTTAATTTCAAGTCTAACCTTAATCAACTTAATCATAACGCCTTAATGGCCAGTTTTGATGTTATATCCCTCTTTACAGACGTTCCAACCACTGAAGCCTGCAAGATAGCCTTAGAACTCTATATCCGAGACCCTAACCCAACTATAGACATTCCCAGCAATCAATTAGCAACCCTCATAGAATTCACCACGATAAAGACAAACTTCATGTTCAACAACCAAAACTATATACAAACAAATGGCCTAAGCATGGGCAATCCAGTATCACCAGTTCTAGCCAATATTTTTATGACACAAGTTGAAACACAAGCAATTAACACAGCATTACATCCACCACTATACTGGTACAGATATGTAGATGACATGATTGTGGGATTCACATCTACAGAACACATACTTAATTTTGTCAATCACATTAACGCTATACACCCCAACATTAACTTCACATGTGAACAGGAAGAAAGCAATCAAATATCATTTCTTAACCTCAAAATTACAAGAACCGACACACAATTCAAAACAGAAATCCATTGAAAAATCACCTATACTGGACTATACATTCCTTGGGACTCAGCACATGAAACAAAACAAAAACTCAATATACTAAGAAACCAAATAAACACAGCAATAAAGATATGCTCACCAGATAAAATTAACGATGAACTAGACAAAATAAAACAATACTTCATCAACATCAATAAGTTTCCTCCACAAACCGTAGAAAACATTATACACACACTCCTAGACAGAAAGCAAAATCAACTAAAAAAAGTAAATATACCACACGATTTAAAAAAATCACGAAACCATATACTGCTGCGTACCATATATTCCCGACATCAGCAGAAAATAACCAATATTTGGCAAAAACTAGAAACAAAATATGACATTCCAGTTAATACCAAATTTATTCAAAAACCAGACACAAAACTGAGGTCTATACTATGTAAAAACTACACTGACAAACACCACACCAACATTATTTATAAAATACAATGTGATAACTGTCACGACTTGTATATTGGAGAAACAAGTAGAAAAATGGAAACCAGATTCAAAGAACACAAAAAGTCACCTTCACACGTTTTCGAACACTGCAAATCAAATAAACACAACATAACCATAGAAAACACCCAAATACTAAATAAACAAACAAATATAAACAAACGCAAAATTAAAGAAGCCTTACTTATACAACTCAAACCCAAAATAAACCAATACAAAGGAACACCTTTATACCTATATTAATAAATATAATCCAGCATCTAAGCACGCCTTCCTACACTCAATTACACAACCGCCTTCAAACATGTGGTCAGCTATCGGTCAGTTAACTCTTTCTTTCTTTGTGAACCTGACGATGACCGAAGGAGATCGAAACGCTGTTCGTATCTCTACATAGAGCTTTTTACATATATATTTTTCTCTGCAAGTGAGTTTTCTCGTTATCACGTTGCTAACGATCTCTAATGTTTCAATAAGGTATCTTCCTTTAATTTAAATTTTACTTTTAAATATTTTCTGTGTTTATAAATTGTAAAGAATTTATTTAATTTCTAGTCTTTATGTCCATCATCTTTCACTTTATTTATGAAATACAAACAGTTTTATGTATTTTTTCGTTGAAAGTAATATAGCTGACAACTTGAACCAATGATGAAAATTATACCGTATTGCTTAGCTTATATTATGTTCATTACTGTTTTATAATGCTGATTTAATCGCCTACAAACAATTAATGATACTATAATAAACGTATTGGGTGTGCCAGTATCTATGTACGTAACCAAAATGTCTCCGCCATCTATTGAACAAACACAATTCCAAAGTTGTCACTTTAGGTACTCAAAATTCAGACAATTAGAGAAATAACTGTAGTAGGTACAACAACCATTTCTTTATCACAGACAGGGGCGTAGATCCTGGGGGGGGGGGGGATGGAGGGTATATATCCCTCCTTCATTTTAGGTGGGGGTATGGTGCATACAATCATACCCCCCTTCAGTTTGGTGTGTTGAATTGTTTTATTGCATCACAGGCCTACAAAATTGTCTTTGTTCTTGTGATTCTCGTGTTCTTACCAATCGAGTTACATAATTAGGCCTAGATGTAGGCTTTTTCAGTAGCCGAAACGTACATCTTTAATATAGACGTGCTTCTAAGCTTTTCGATCTAAGCGATAGTTCGCAAGTATCAGTCAGTAGGCCTAAGTATACATGCAAGTATCGTGGCTACAAGATAACTCTGGGACTGCATGTTTACAGCTTTCAGGTTCACGTAATCAGATATTACCAACTTGCAAATTGAACAGTCCACACAAGTGGTTGCAAAAATCATTCCGCCCATCGGGTGTAAAACAATCCACGCCCCTGATCACAGAACAGAATATTGTATGAACAACAATAAAACAACTTTCACTATACATGAGGGTATGATTATATCATTATTGATATAATATTTAAATATAGTACTGTGAAACTGGAGTTCTTGAACTAACGCTTTTGATATACAAAATCATTACGGTTTGTATCAGTAAAATATATGAAAATTCTGAGCTGTGTATGTTGAATAATTTTGATGTGATGGGTTATGTATGACTAAATAGTATATATAATGTTAAAACTTTGCTGTGCAGTACTTTTTAATTTTTTTCTTCAGTTATTAATTAATAGTACATATAATCATCCGTAAGATAACGTTTCTGCTGCTGTAGATAATAGTATCACAGCTATATCAGAGCTATCTATTGTGTATGAGTGAAAATATGATGAATACCGTATGAAAACAAGATATTCAAGCAAGAAAACGATCGATATTTTGTGTTGGTAAATAAGTTATAAGGAAATAAACATATAGTTTGTTATCTGACTAACCGGGAGTTTATTTGGTGATACGTTGACTTGGCTAAGCCTTTCCTAAGAACCATAACCAATATGTTTCGGTGGAAAGTCTGTGCTGCAACGTGAAAACCACATTCTCGTCCTTTGTTGTACCGATTGCTCAGAGCATATTTAACGGCGAGTGTGTCGAGAATGACAGCAAACTTGCCTGCCTTCACTAAGTCCAAACTGGCATCCGAGATCAACTGTTTAACGGGAAGCAAGGACTTGTTTTGTTGTTGGAGCATTTTGGAGTATAAGTTTGTGGAATGTAGGTCTTCACCACTCTGCAGAATAGGAAGGAAAGGTCAGAAGCTTGATTACGGTATAATAATAGACTAATATTTAGATTTACAGTGAGTATTTTAATGAAAGAAAAACTTAAAAGCTTTTCAATTTAACCATAGCGTAACACTTGGAACCCAGTGAAAATAGTCGTTTTAAACTATAGGGAACATTATCAATCATATGATGTGAATTAATTCATTTCAATTTACACAAAATATTTTACAACAAATTATTACAAAACGTGACACACGACAATGTTTAAGTATTTAAAAACAAATAATATGAAACAGAAACTCAGTATAAACGACAAGCGAAGCTGAATCATCGGTTTGTGAGCCTTCTAAAACCTGAGAGCACAAATGAGTCTTTCCCAACTCCTAATAAGATACTAAAAACGGAGTCCCTTTTAGTGTTGTACTTACTTTAAATTTTGAGTGTGCAACTGAACCTTTCTCAACTCCGGGTAAAACACCAGACCTGTCTAATGACCGTAAATCATTTATCTGAGAGTTAGAATCCAAAACCAAAGTAGCCAATAGATGCCCACTAAAACTCTGCATCAGGACGATTATAGCCATCCACCAGAACGCCCGAAGCACCCTCTGGTGATTGTAGTTTATGTCCACTGAAGAAGCTATAAATAATAATATAATTTGTTCCTCATGTTGCATAAAAACGTTCTCATGGAAGAGCTTGATGTAAAAAAATAAATTTAAATGAAATTCCTGAAAGAAGTAATTTCAAACGTATTGTTATACTTGTTCGTATGTAAATTTATCCAAGGTCATCCCTTAAGTAATGTCCGATTTCAGGTTCAGAAAAAGAGAAAGGACTTCAAACACTTTTAATGTTTTTTAATCAATAATGTATGTTCCTTTATTATTAATTACTTCCTGCCAATGATTCACAAACTTCTGAATGTCACGTCTATAAAATTCTTGGGGTTTAGAGGAAAGGAATGTAGAGAGGATAGTTTTGCCATCTTCATGTGTTCCAAGCTTTTTTCCATCAAGATAGTTGTGCAAACTTTGGAAAAGATGATATTCAGATGGAGCAAGGTCTGGAAGATAAGGAGGATGTGGAAGGTTTTCCCAGTCTATCTCTTCAGACTTTACAGATGTGATCCTTGTTGTATGGAGCCATGATTATTTTGGTGTAACACAACACCATTATGATTATCAAAGCAGGCCTCTTTTCTTTCAGTGCAACATTCAAGCGCTCTAACTGTTGACAGTAGAAGTCTGATGTAATCGTTACATTGAGTGGCAGCAACTTAAAGTGGGTCACACCAACAACATCCCACCAAACGTTTAACAAGACCTTCCTACGGTGAAAGTCCATTTTTGGCTGTGCTTTAGCCAGTTTACTTGCAATGACTCATTGTCTGCAGCTCTTAACATTTTTATAAAATATCCATTTTTCATCTCCAGTCACTTACCTGTCCCAAAAAGGTGAGTTACGTTGAGTACAGAGAAGTGTAAATATCCACTCTTGCTCTAAGGTTGACTTCTGTCAACTCATGGGGGACCCGTTTTCCAAGTTTCGACACCTTTCCAAGCTGTTGTAAGTGACTGTGAACTGTTAAATGGGTTGAGTTAAACTTCTGTTCTAGTTCTTCAACTGTTACAGCACAATCTTCATCAAGTGCAGCCAACAGCAAGTCATCATTAAACTCAACAGGACAACCTGAATGTGGCGCATCACTTAAGCTGTAGTCACCTGATCTGAACTTCTGATACCACCTTTGACATTTTCTTTCATTGAGAGACTCTACACTATAAACACCTTGAATGTTTTATGTAGTTTCTGTTGCACTATTGCCTTTTTTAAACTCATAAAGCATTATATACCTAATGTGATCCTCAGACACATCCATCTTCATAAGGTTTTATTTCATTAATGATCTGAATAGGTGGAGTTGAGTTAGTTTCTTTTATTTGTCTGAACATTTTATGCATGTCCTACTACATATTTTAGTCATTAAAGCCTTCTACAAAGACAGAAATTATGATGCACTTTCTGTATTAAATTTTCAGACATTACTTATGGGATGATCTGATAAATATATATAATTAGTTAGTTCTTAAAATTAAATCGGTGAAACATATAAAATGAGAGAAAAGTAAAATATAACTTGCAGTTAAAATTATACCATGTTAAACACAACGAGGGCCTGGCATGGCCAAGCGCGTAAGGCGTGCGACTCGTAATCCGAGGGTCGCGGGTTCGCGCCCGCGTCGCGCTAAATATGCTCGCCCTCTCAGCCGTGGGGGTGTATAATGTGACGGTCAATCCCACTATTCGTTGGTAAAAGAGTAGCCCAAGAGTTGGCGGTGGGTGGTGGTGACTAGCTGCCTTCCCTCTAGTCTTACACTGCTAAATTAGGGACGGCTAGCACAGATAGCCCTCGAGTAGCTTTGTGCGAAATTCCAAAACAAATAAACACAACGAAATGGTTAAAAAGTTTGGAATAAAATGATTTTATCTTAAAACTGTTTCGAAACCTGTTACATAGTAGGTGTTTTTTTCCTTCGTGAAATAAGATTTAACAGGATATTCTAGTTGTTAAAATATTTTAACAGGTTCTAAGGAAACATCCTTAATTTAAAATAAATGTATTTGAGTGAAACTGTTTAAAACATTTTCATTTTATCAATTTGTAAGTATAACGTTATAATGTACGTATAACATTTTAGTTTAAGTTCTATGTAAATTAAAGAAAAGGTTAATATTTCGAATATTACAAGTGTCGTAATATCGAAATATTTATAAAACATTAATAAATGTGTACTAGTACAAGGTTACAACTGGATATTATGTGCTATTTAAAATTGTTTGTTTTGTTTTAAGTATTTGCGATAAGTCATAACTATGAAACTGTCTTTTGTTTCTCTATTCAGGTACTTATACATATCATAAATTGTAATTTTAATATGTGTGAAAAGGACAGTTATGTGAAAACAAAATACTTACCTTGCGAAAATATATTTCCGTACATTCTGGTAAAATGATCCAGAAAATTCAAGAAACTCAACTTGGATCTGTCTCTGTCATTCATAAAATACGCCGAGACCAAAGACACAAAACTAACAATAATTAGTGAAGCAACTAAGCCAAACCAAACCTAGAATTAGAAACAAATATATTAAGAAAGTACTCACAAAAATTATGGGATAAATATTACCACCCCACTCCTTAGTATATGTACCCTACCCTCACATTTCATAGATAACAGAAACGAATAAATTTTGCAAAATCAAACTTGACCAATAAAGAGGCAGAAAAATGTAGTTAAACTCCTCCGACAGCCAATCAAAATTAAGATAATTCATGCGATGAATTCATGATGTATTCATATAATAATTCTTGATAAATATTGTTTAGATTAACAACTTCTAACATATAGAAAAAAAACCAGTGCGTTTAGGTTACACTATGTTACAACAAGGTTTATTATGTGATGTCGCTTAGCAACAAAACTGTAACCAAATGGTGTTGAAAGTATAAAATGAAATTTATAGAAAACACAACTGGAATAATATTTGTTGGTTTCTTAATTTCTTCGTTGAAAGAAATTGGTTTTATTAAAAACGTTGGTGATATAACAGAAAATAGCTTAGTTAAGGAAAAATTTAAGTTTAAAATCAAATCGATATATTTACTTCAATAATAACTTGTATACCTTTGACTCAAGGCTTGGTGATCTCACACTACGTCTTTACTTTAGACTTATTATACTAACACTCACTACACTTAAAAGGTTTCACGGCACTTCATCGCTCGTGGCTTTATAACTCCTATTTCGTGAAATTAAGCGTGACGTAACGTCATGTGACACATATTGTCTTTTATATAGATTTAATGTCGAGACTTAACACACAAAGTTAACGAAAGTTAATGAAACCACTAAACCAAACCAAACCTGGCGTTACAAATGAACATAATAATATTAAGAAACTCAACTGAGACCTGTATTTTTCATGTATAAGGTTTGCAGAGATATGGAACACAAAAATAGCGAACTTTAATAATGCCCTAAGCCTAAATAAGCCTATAATCATAAATAAGCATAAGCTAACAGAGACCCGCAGATTATTTGGAGTAAAATTAGTACATTAATTCCAATAATACTTTTTTAAATACAAGGTTTCTAGAGTAATACAAATTTTCTAAGCACATATACTGAAATCTACAAGTCCACTTGTTCTAGATCTATTAAACCTTTATTAAGTACGGCTTATATTCGATAAAATGAAGTGTACGCATATGCGCAACTAAATAGTAAGGTGCGAACATATTTTCAGGACAGACAAATACAGAATATTATCATTATAAAATGTAAAGAAACTCAACTGGGATCCGTAATTGTCATTTACAAAATTTGCCAAGATGCAAGAAACAAAACTAGTGAAAGTTAATGAGGTCACTAAGTCCAAATAAATCTACAATTGGTAATAAACACAGCAAAGAGGTTAACTGTAACCTGTTTAAGTTGAGTGTGGAACTTAACGTTTCTCAACCCAGGTAAGCTTTCAGAAACAAGGTTATTTGTTGGGTTGTACTTAGCTTAAAATTTGAGTGTGGACTGAACGTTTCTCAACTTCAGATAAGTTGAAAAATAAGAAAATCTCGCTTATTTATTTATTTATTTTTATGAATAAAGCTGTACATTAGGCCGTCTGTGCTGTGCCCACTAAAGTCACATTATTGGACCTTGAATTTTAGTCTTATAAGCCCTCCTGCGTACCAAATATCCATTTGACGAGAAGACATATAGATAAACAAAGACCCAAACAGTGGTTAAATAAGTTTGTTCACCACAAAACTAAAAAATGGGCTATCTATGCTCTTCCCACTATAGGTATCGACAGCCGATTTATGGTGTTATAAGCCACTAGAAGATGCAGTAAAGCTAATAAATCATTGAGTGAGAAAGAAATATCAATGTTTTTAGTTAGTAACATGAATTTCATTAGTTTATTAATAATTTATTATATAATAATTAAATGTCTTATAAACACTGAAAGAAGGGCTATATATACAAAATTTAAAACATGGCCCCTTTGGGACCACAGTACATCTAGAATTCATGGTAAGTACTGTTGTACTGAATATATGGAAATAACCCAGCATTAGTTAAGGTGATTAAAGTTGTCAATGTCCATTAGTTAGGGTGATTAAAGTTGTCAATGTCCATTAGTTAGGGTGATTAAAGTTGTCAATGTTCATTAGTTAGGGTGATTAAAGTTGTCAATGTTCATTAGTTAGGGTGATTAAAGTTGTCAATGTTCATTAGTTAGGATGATTAAAGTTGTCAATGTTCATTAGTAAAGGTCATTAAAGTTGTCAATGTCCATTAGTAAAGGTCATTAAAGTTGTCAATGTCCATTAGTTAAGGTCATTAAAGTTGTCAATGTCCATTAGTTAGGGTGATTAAAGTTGTCAATGTCCATTAGTTAGGGTGATTAAAGTTGTCAATGTCCATTAGCTAGGGTGATTAAAGTTGTCAATGTCCATTAGCTAGGGTGATTAAAGTTGTCAATGTCCATTAGTTAGGGTGATTAAAGTTGTCAATGTCCATTAGTTAAGGTGATTAAAGTTGTCAATGTCCATTAGTTAAGGTGATTAAAGTTGTCAATGTCCATTAGTTAAGGTGATTAAAGTTGTCAATGTCCATTAGTTAAGGTGATTAAAGTTGTCAATGTCCATTAGTTAAGGTGATTAAAGTTGTCAATGTCCATTAGTTAGGGTGATTGAAGTTGTCAATGTCCATTAGTTAGGGTGATTGAAGTTGTCAATGTCCATTAGTTAGGGTGATTAAAGTTGTCAATGTCCATTAGCTAAGGTGATTAAAGTTGTCAATGTCCATTAGTTAGGATGATTAAAGTTGTCAATGTCCATTAGTTAAGGTGATTGAAGTTGTCAATGTCCATTAGTTAGGGTGATTAAAGTTGTCAATGTCCATTAGTTAGGGTGATTAAAGTTGTCAATGTCCATTAGTAAAGGTGATTAAAGTTGTCAATGTCCATTAGTTAAGGTGATTAAAGTTGTCAATGTCCATTAGTTAGGGTGATTAAAGTTGTCAATGTCCATTAGTTAGGGTGATTAAAGTTGTCAATGTCCATTAGTTAGGGTGATTAAAGTTGTCAATGTCCATTAGTTAGGGTGATTAAAGTTGTCAATGTCCATTAGTTAGGGTGATTAAAGTTGTCAATGTCCATTAGTTAGGGTGATTGAAGTTGTCAATGTCCATTAGTTAGGGTGATTGAAGTTGTCAATGTCCATTAGTTAGGGTGATTAAAGTTGTCAATGTACATTAGTTGAGGTGAATAAAGTTGTCAATGTCCATTAGTTAGGGTGATTAAAGTTGTCAATGTACATTAGTTAAGGTCATTAAAGTTGTCAATGTCCATTAGTTAAGGTGATTAAAGTTGTCAATGTACATTAGTTAAGGTGATTAAAGTTGTCAATGTACATTAGTTAAGGTGATTAAAGTTGTCTATGTCCATTAGTTAGGGTGATTAAAGTTGTCTATGTCCATTAGTTAGGGTGATTAAAGTTGTCTATGTCCATTAGTTAGGGTGATTAAAGTTGTCAATGTACATTAGTTAAGGTGATTAAAGTTGTCAATGTTCATTAGTTAAGGTGATTAAAGTTGTCAATGTCCATTAGTTAGGGTGATTAAAGTTGTCAATGTCCATTAGTTAGGGTCATTAAAGTTGTCAATGTCCATTAGTTAAGGTGATTAAAGTTGTCAATGTCCATTAGTTAAGGTGATTAAAGTTGTCAATGTCCATTAGTTAGGGTGATTAAAGTTGTCAATGTCCATTAGTTAAGGTGATTAAAGTTGTCAATGTCCATTAGTTAGGGTGATTAAAGTTGTCAATGTCCATTAGTTAGGGTGATTAAAGTTGTCAATGTCCATTAGTTAGGGTGATGATTAAAGTTGTCAATGTCCATTAGTTAGGGTGATTAAAGTTGTCAATGTCCATTAGTTAGGGTGATTAAAGTTGTCAATGTCCATTAGTTAGGGTGATTGAAGTTGTCAATGTCCATTAGTTAGGGTGATTAAAGTTGTCAATGTCCATTAGTTAGGGTGATTGAAGTTGTCAATGTCCATTAGTTAGGGTGATTAAAGTTGTCAATGTCCATTAGTAAAGGTCATTAAAGTTGTCAATGTCCATTAGTAAAGGTCATTAAAGTTGTCAATGTCCATTAGTTAGGGTGATTAAAGTTGTCAGTGTCCATTAGTTAAGGTGATTAAAGTTGTCAGTGTCCATTAGTTAGGGTTATTAAATTTGCACTGTCCATTAGTTAGGATGATTTAAGTTGTCAATGTCCATTAGTTAGGATGATTAAAGTTGTCAATGTCCATTAGTTAAGGTGATTAAAGTTGTCAACGTACATTAGTTAAGGTGATTAAAGTTGTCAACGTACATTAGTTAAGGTGATTAAAGTTGTCAACGTACATTAGTTAAGGTGATTAAAGTTGTCAATGTCCATTAATTAAGGTGATTAAAGTTGTCAATGTACATTAGTTAAGGTGATTAAAGTTGTCAATGTTCATTAGTTAGGGTGATTAAAGTTGTCAATGTCCATTAGTTAGGGTGATTAAAGTTGTCAATGTCTATTAGTAAAGGTCATTAAAGTTGTCAATGTCCATTAGTTAAGGTGATTAAAGTTGTCAATGTCCATTAGTTAGGGTGATTAAAGTTGTCAATGTCTATTAGTAAAGGTCATTAAAGTTGTCAATGTCCATTAGTTAAGGTGATTAAAGTTGTCAATGTCCATTAGTTAGGGTGATTAAAGTTGTCAATGTCCATTAGTTAGGGTGATTAAAGTTGTCAATGTCCATTAGTTAGGGTGATTAAAGTTGTCAATGTCCATTAGTTAGGGTGATTAAAGTTGTCAATGTCCATTAGTTAGGGTGATTATAGTTGTCAATGTCCATTAGTTAGGGTGATTGAAGTTGTCAATGTCCATTAGTTAGGGTGATTAAAGTTGTCAATGTCCATTAGTTAGGGTGATTGAAGTTATCAATGTCCATTAGTTAGGGTGATTAAAGTTGTCAATGTCCATTAGTAAAGGTGATTAAAGTTGTCAATGTCCATTAGTTAAGGTGATTAAAGTTGTCAATGTCCATTAGTTAGGGTGATTAAAGTTGTCAGTGTCCATTAGTTAGGGTGATTAAAGTTGTCAGTGTCCATTAGTTAAGGTGATTAAAGTTGTCAGTGTCCATTAGTTAGGGTTATTAAATTTGCACTGTCCATTAGTTAGGATGATTAAAGTTGTCAATGTCCATTAGTTAGGATGATTAAAGTTGTCAATGTCCATTAGTTAGGATGATTAAAGTTGTCAATGTCCATTAGTTAAGGTGATTAAAGTTGTCAATGTCCATTAGTTAAGGTGATTAAAGTTGTCAACGTACATTAGTTAAGGTGATTAAAGTTGTCAACGTACATTAGTTAAGGTGATTAAAGTTGTCAAAGTACATTAGTTAAGGTGATTAAAGTTGTGAATGTACATACTGTTAGGGCTGGTTCTGGATGTGATGCTATTTATAGACATACTCTGTATATTTGTTGCTAAATATCTTTGTTTCAGTATTGTGGCTCATATATGTTAAGCTTCCCGACAAGAGTACATATGAAAATGTGACGATGTTTCTGAGTGTAAAACACTATTTTTATTACGTTATATTGAAAAAGAATAACCATATTTGTAAGTAATTACCTCCCATTGTAAGGCGTACACATATCTGTAAAGTCCGTCTTCTGGTTTTGATAATTTACTAGGATCGTATTATAATTAATATACATTGGTCTCGTCGCCTTCACAGCAAGGAATCGATCGTAACTGAGAGCAAATGGTCCTAGGCCTACGTCAGCTTCCTGTAAAAAAATAGCTCATTTAAAAAACAAATAAATGTCGTATTTTTTTGTGTTCATTAACTGACGTACTTGCATATTCTAACTATTAATCACTATAAGATAACCTTCGGTTTCATAACTTCTGTGTTGCGTATAAATTATAATATTAGTAAAGTCTCCAACATAAATGCACTATTTGAATGGTGAAACCTAGCAGAGAAACAAAACCTAAGTTTAATTGAAATCATATGCCTTTTTTAATAGTAAAAGCCTCCTGATGCAGAAAAATCTGTTCTACAAATATAAATTGATAAAAAAGAATACAATAAGTTATTTCAAAACCAATCTCCATCTTTTCTCGGTCTAGAGTTGCGAACTTTGAATCTACTGTAGAAGTTACAATACCAACATCATCTCGAGTGAAACTGTAGCCTAGCAGAATAAAAGGTGAGAACACTCGCTTCTGAACAAACCACACGTGAGAAGACAAATTAACACTGATGAAAATGTTGTAAAATAATAATAAAACAACAACAACATAATTCACTGATAGTCCTAAAAAAAGTGACGTCTTAGAAAAGTCCTTTAATTTCGTATAAATTCAAGGTAATTTAACGACAATAAAACGAAACTGGTATTTTATTATTTTGTTATTGTAAATTTAAAATGAATTTCTCGGAAAAAAGTAGATGAAACGCCCTCTTTTTAAGTTGTTTATAATCTTTAATTACTTTATTTAAAGTAAAATGTGCACCTTTCAACTTTAACATTGTACGGCTATTCAAAGAGTTGGTAGATTATGCTAATACAATACGTTTTGTCAGTACACTCAATGCTGTCATGTCCGATTACGTTCCATTTGGTGAATGTGAAGCTTTATAGCAGTTCTGCAGCTAATGTCAAGGTGCAAAAGTGTCAATCGTTACAATGTCATGTCCAAACCACAACACTTCTTCTTGAATATCTTCAAATATTTATCGAGCGTATCCAATCGCCATTTCAACAGTTTGATTGCACTGCAATTTGACCTGTATGTTTTGTTTAGCATAACATAAACATTATTCTAATTCTCTAGGTGTTTGAGGCCTGTGATGATCGAACTGGAGGTATGATTGAAAGGCTTATCTTGGTGATTCCATACCCTAATGGTCTCGTTCCAAGGCATTCTTCTTGATTATATTTTATATTGTATCCTGGGGCAAGCAAAGATTTTTTTCAACTGACCTTTGTGTTTGTGGATTCTCTCTTGTTAAAAAAATTGCATTCTGTTTACCATGGCTAGGGAATGGTTTGTTGTAGGTCTCTTTCTAGATAATTCTGGTACCCCAGATTGATCCGTATTCCTTTGTTTCACAATGCTGTTCAGTATAAAAATTCATCGTCCATTACATTCGGAATCTCGAACTTGAATATATCTTTATGGAGACGTTTATGAATAATTCCTAACTGCGATCAGTGTTTGGTGCATCACCCTATCTACGTAGCATCAAACAATCTCGAAATATAGTTCTGTAGCTGCCGTTCCAACACGATTTTATATAACTATTAGTAAGCAAGGTCTGTTAAGGTTACTGAGGCAGTGTCTGCATGTATAACTAATGTAGTGTATGTACAGAGTAGTAAGGTAGTGTTTGTAGAGAGTAGTAAGGTAGTGTTTGTACAGAGTAGTAAGGTAGTGTTTGTAGAGAGTAGTAAGGTAGTGTTTGTACAGAGTAGTAAGGTAGTGTATGTACAGAGTAGTAAGGTAGTGTTTGTACAGAGTAGTAAGGTAGTGTTTGTACAGAGTAGTAAGGTAGTGTTTGTACAGAGTAGTAAAGAAATGTATGTACAGATTAGTAAAGAAATGTATGCACACGAGTAGTAAGGTAGTGTTTGTACAGAGCAGTAAAGGTAGTGTTTGTACAGAGCATTAAAGTAGTGTTGCCACAAATAGTAAGGTAGTGTTTAAATTCCATCAGTAGTAATGGAAGATAGCATGTATGATACAAGAATAGTAAGGTAGTGTTTGTACAGAGCAGTAAGGTAGTGTTTTGTACAAGAGCAGTAAGGTAGTGTTTGTACAAGAGCAATGAACTGAGATATTTATTACAACAGCAGTAAGCAGATAATGTTTGCACAAGTAATAAGGTAGTGTTTGTACAGAGTAGTAAGGTAGTGTTTGTACAGAGTAGTAAGTAAGGTAGTGTTGTAGAAGAGTAGTAAGGTAGTGTTTTAATACAAGAGTAGCAGGTAAGTGTATGGAACAGAGTAATAAGGTAGTGTTTATACAAGAGTAATAAGGTAGTGTTTGTACAAGTAGTAAAGAAAATGTATGTACAAGATTAGTAAAAGAAAATGTATATACACAGGCGTAGTAATAAGTAGTGTTTGTACAAACAGTAAGGTAGATGTTTATACAGAGCATTAAGTAGTAATGTTTATACAGACAGTAAGGTAGTGTTTGTACAAGTAGTAAGGTAGTGTATGTACAAGTAGTAAGTAAAGATGTGTATTTAAGAAGTAGTATAGTAGATGTTTAGCAAGAGCAATGCAAGGTAGTGTATATTTAGCAATACAAAGGGCAGTAAGGTAGTGTTGTACAAGAGTAGTAGTAAGGTAGTGTTTAATACAAGTAAATAAGTAGTGTTTAGTACAAGTAAGAAAGGTAGTGTTTAGCAGAAAGTAAAAGGTAGTATTTGTAGAGTAGTAAGGTAGTGTTTACGTACAAAAGTAGTATAGTAGTGTTTAATACAAGAGCAGTAAGGTAGTGTTGTTGTAGAGCAGCAAAGGTAGATGTTTATAAGAAACAGTAAGGTAGTGTTTGTAGAGAGCAGGTAGGTAGTGTTTGTAAGAAACAGTAAGGTAGTGTTTGTAGAGAGTAGTAAGGTAGTGTTTGTAGAGAGTAGTAAGGTAGTGTTTGTACAGAGTAGTAAGGTAGTGTTTGTACAGAGTAGTAAGGTAGTGTTTGTAGAGAGCAGTAAGGTAGTGTTTGTACAGAGCAGTAAGGTAGTGTTTGTACAGAGTAGTAAGGTAGTGTTTGTACAGAGTAGTAAGGTAGTGTTTGTACAGATTAGTTATCTTTAGTCTATCAAAGTACTTATGATCATGGTTAACTCCTTACATTTCTATTTATCATTCCAATCATTCCTGTCCAGCTGCCGTTTGTTAAAATTCCCCATTCGTGGTCAAAAGGTCTTTTCAACTCGTACCTATCGAAGAAAAGTTTCCAACATTTGAACATTTAAAATTTGTTTACCTTAGAAACAAACAAAGTCATTGAATAACAAGTATGTTATTATAATGGTGATGTGGGTGTTAAAAACTTACATTAATGACGAACTGAATCATGTTGTTTTATTTTTCTTTAAAATCGACTAGAGTGTCGTCTAACTTTCATAGGACGTTACAGGTGTGTCACGATATCTTATATCTGTATTATTAGGTAAAGGTATTTTTGCTCTGAAGTACAGATATACATCTGATATCTGTAGTTTAATTAGAAGAAAACGACATTTATATTCGAGATAATTAAAATGTCTTTATTTTCTTTTAACCAACGTTTTTTATTTGCGTATTTCTCACTGTTAATATAAACAATGGTTAGAATTTTCGTTAAATTATAAACCTGTTTGTATTGTTCTATTCGTCAAATCTATCGTAACGTACGCTTAACGATGTGTAATTATTATTTCTATTGTTCTAATATTATAATTATAATACTAACTGTATAGCTGTAGTAACATTTCATATTAGTAACGTATCTGATCTTTCAATATGACACATTGCTTATAAGAAATATAAAAATAAACTAAACTACATTATGGAAAATAGAAGCTGTTAAGAAACACGTGGAAAGAATACAAAGTTTATAAACACTATTAAAAACAAAATGTGAAACTGTGTGATATTCCAGAGTACACAAAGTGTTATCCTGAAAGTGTACTGGTTGTTTGTGTGCTGTGTTTTTTAAAATGGTGGTTTACTTCATTCATTGTCTATGTTAATTTTGGATTTATTTCGTTAATGAGTATAGCTTCCATACATTTCCTCTCTTTAAAATATCTGGTTTTGTGAGACAGAAGATTTAAAATGTTTTGGTATTGTGTATTTGGAGTACGTGTTCTGTTGTCACGGTTTTGGGTTGGTCACACACATATAAGACACTGTTAATAGGTCTTCTGGTTTCTCTAATATAAACGCCTTCATGCATGTTACAAGTGATTTCATACACGACGTTTTGGGGTATTTAACATTCTTAGACGTAACCCTAAAAGTCAAAATACACAAATACGGTACTGATACATAATCAACGATGTTGGAAAATGATATTTCTCCATCACAAATCAATTACAACAATGATACACTGGAGGACACGGAGCAGGACAAATGTGTAAAACAACAACAATGACACACCAGAGGGCACGGTGCACAATTCTTCAAATGTCCCAGTTTCTGTTAAAATTTTTTCGGATTTATTTCTTCAGTTTTATGTGTCTGTAGAATAGACACAACATCTATAAAGTATCAGTATAGCCACATCCCTGTTAGCTATAGCTTTCACAAGAATTAAAAGCATAATGACAAATTTATCAAATGTAATTCTTACAGATAAGTATATAAAGGTGCTACATTAGGGTTAACATTTTATAAAATTATGATTGTGGTTTTAATTCCTCTTTTATTGCTGTTATGGCAGGATCTCTACTTCGCTGTATAATTATGGTTTGTTTGCTTACTTTTCATGTTACATCTGGATAAACTATATTCTTTACTTTTAGAAACTGTCACGTGTTTATTTATTGGTATGTGGCACCATCTGTTGGGTTGAAGAGATATTTAAGTATGCGCATTACATATTTATCATTTATAAAAAAATCTCATCTTTTATCGGAATATCAGAATCGGATACTAACAGACCAGTCAAGTAAGCTGGATAACTTTGTAGCGATAGTTGGAGCTGTCTAGGGGCTAACCCTGCTGACGTGGAAAAGTAAGTATACGATAGTTGGAGCTGTCTAGGGGCTAACCCTGCTGACGTGGAAAAGTAAGTACACGATAGTTGGAGCTGTCTAGGGGCTAACCCTGCTGACGTGGAAAAGTAAGTATACGATAAAATCGTTGTTTTAGACATTTTTTGATTTGTTATACCACAAATATTAGCATATTATTAACATGTATATGGATAATATATCGTAAGCAAGCCTTTGAGTGGTCGGTTTTGCACTTAGGAATTCAATAAGGTGATTTTATTTTTGGCACGTGAATTGTTTATACATGTTGTCGGTTCTGACTATTAAATACTAACGTACTTTATAATATTAAAAGTATTGTTAAAATTATAATAATCAAACAACGCTGGACGCAAATTACAGCAGACTTGAGAAATATAACATTATGAACTATTGTATAATTTAATGAAAAATTTAATATCAAACAGTTGCGCATGTTAACTCTGATGAAACCAAAATGTTAATTAAAATAGAACGTTTTTTTCTAATTATCTAAAATATAAATGTTGTTGGTTTTTCTGACGATTCTATGAAAATGTGTGAACCCTCAAACATGCACTTCAAGTTTAGAATAGCAATAAAATTATTTAGTTTATGTAAGATAAACAGATGAAAACAATCCTTAACTATTCGGTTTTATGTACGTGTAATATACATTCACATAAAAACATAACAATGTTAAAATTCGTACGTAAATTTATGGAGCGAGATAAATACTGCAACACTTGAGCCATTGGTCCGTTGATGGTCATGTTTCCGTCAGCGGTTTCGTCCACCTGAATCCAAGGTTCCCACTGGAAGAACAAATACATTGTTATACTGATTAACTACGATTGACTGACAGTCACTATGTTGTTAACCAACAATAACTATTATACACTTTATCAACTTATTGTATATTATGTATTTTATCAACTTATTGTATACTTATCAACTTATTGTATATTGTGTATACTTATCAACGTATTGTATACTTATCAACGTATTGTATACTTGCCTCTTCTACAGCTATTCTGAGATGCATGTGAAAACAAAGTTCTACATCTAGAATTCTGAAATGACTGAATGTCTGACGTTTCTGTAAAACAAATGTTATTGACATTTAAAAACTTACATAAGCATATTATTTATTGTAAAAATACATTGTTATTTGTTATTGGGTAAATAATCGTTATATAACTGTTAACTATATGTATTACTCATAACATACAGTTTATAAAAAGGTTAATGGACAAAGTTAACTAAAGGAATTGAGTTAAGTGAAGGACAAGAAATTCATAGATATCTTGTTACACAGCTGTTATCCTTACATTACTAAACAAAGATCTTGTTACACAGCTCTTAACCTTACATTACTAAACAGATCTTGTTACACAGCTGTTATTTTTACATTACTAAACAGAGATCTTGTTACACAGCTGTTATTTTTACATTACTAAACAGAGATCTTGTTACACAGCTGTTATCCTTACATTACTAAACAGATATCTTGTTACACAGCTGTTATCCTTACATTACTAAACAGATATCTTGTTACACAGCTGTTATCCTTACATTACTAAACAGATATCTTGTTACACAGCTGTTATCCTTACATTACTAAACAGATATCTTGTTACACAGCTGTTATCCTTACATTACTAAACAGAGATCTTGTTACACAGCTGTTATCTTTACATTACTAAACAGAGATCTTGTTACACAGCTGTTATCCTTACATTACTAAACAGAGATCTTGTTACACAGCTGTTATCCTTACATTACTAAACAGAGATCTTGTTACACAGCTGTTATCCTAACATTACTAAACAGATATCTTGTTACACAGCTGTTATCCTTACATTACTAAACAGATATCTTGTTACATAGCTGTTATCCTTACATTACTAACCAGATATCTTGTTTCACAGCTGTTATCCTTACATTACTAATAAATCTATTGAGTGTCACGAAGGTTTATCCCAGCAGTTAGAAGACACATTAACACATTGTTTACATCTTACAGTATGGACACCATCTTTACTTCTTACAACATCGACACCATCTTTACTTCTTACAACATCGACACCATCTTTTCTTCCTACAACATCGACACCATCTTTACTTCCTACAACATCGACACCATCTTTACTTCTTACAACATCGACACCATCTTTACTTCTTACAACATCGACACCATCTTTACTTCTTACAACATCGACACCATTTTTACTCTTATCAAAACAGACACCTCACCAATTCCTCCATTTCTGTAATAAACTAATATTTACTGTTAGACATCAAGTGTGAAATATAAGAGTACCTGGCGTTGCTCGAATGACGATGTATTTAAATGTCCTGAATTATTTTGGTTAAATTAGTAATTTACTTATTTTTTTTAATAAATATTTTGATTAAAATAAATAAAAATAAAAGTGTGTGTGGAAAAAAAGTTTTTTTTAGACAAAACTTCCCTGAAAATGTTTTGATGGAATTAAAATGACAAGTCCTCACACAGAGAAAACACGTAGTCATACATTACCAAAAATATCCAGTCTTGTCAACTTGAGAGAAATTGGTCATTAAGTTTGCCAAAAATTAGCGTATTGATCACTTTGACCTCAAATTACAAAGTTCAATCGATATTCTGAGTTTGGAGTTTCGAGCTTTTAAGACCTAGCCATGCGTAAAGAACAGACTCACAAAAGGAAAAATTTGTGCTCAGAAACATACGTTGACTGTTTCTGATTGAGACGACATGTACAACTTTGAACAAACTGCTAACGAATACAGTTTACGTTTGAAGACTCTGGGAAATGGTATGTGGTAAAGTTATCGAAAACATTTCTTCACAAAACAGTCACAAACATCACGTTTTCGCTATATATATAGTTAACACCGGAAATTTTCCAATGCCACACTAATTGTATAATATTCATTTCACAAACACTGAAGTTTGGTCACAATGTGGGTCCATAAGACCCTGTAATGTGAATGACATCAACCTCAGATGTCAGATGAGCTAGCGATGATGTGTTTGGTTGACGCTGTTCTTTGATGTACCAGTTACAGTATGACACTAGTAACACTTTAATGTACCGTTTAAATGCAAAAACAAACATACATGACCAACGTCTAGTTTTCACATAAATAATAATGAAAAATTGTTCAGGTGTAATGGATTATCTGAAACGTCTAGAGGAACGGATTTAAAAGTGCTATAGACTGATCATTAGCCACTACATACGAACAGTCTTGTGAAATGGTTGTACACGATGCATTGTATGTACATTATATCGACAAAAGTATTAACATTTTATTATAAACTGTTTTCCCGAAACGTTATATTTTGCTGAGAGTGAGAAAATCAGATCTAAGTTAGAGTTGAACAGATATTTATTGGTTAAAGATAAATAATTGGAGAAAACATTTATTGAAACTGTGAGCAGTTACAAAATGTTAAGGTACCGTGATAACATTTGGTGATAACGTTAGTCGAGAATGTCGCGAGTACAACCATTCTGGCTATGTCACTGATGTTGAACCTAAGAATTTAATACACAACATAAGAATTCATTGACAAAATACACCTGTGTATGTGTGTTTTCTTATACCAAACCCACATAGAGCTGTCTGCTGAGTCCGCCCAGGGGAAAGGAACATCTGATTTTAGCGTTATAAATCTGCAGACTTACCGCTACACCAGCGGAGGGACACGTGATGTCATGGATTGTTCTTCATATCAACCTCACTGTGGTTGTTTAATTTATTATTAAACTATAATATTATAGTTATAATATAGTTATAATATAACTATAAGTTATAATTTACTAACAAAACAGTTTTTACTACATTCCTTAGAGAACGCAAGCACATTCTCTAAGATATATAAGACGTGTGGTTTTCTGCCACAGTGTGTTCATGTGGTGCTATAGAAAATTTAATATTTTTCGTCTTTCGTGTAAAAAATGTTGCGACATTTATGAAAGCATTTATCTTATGTGAAAAATAATAAATGCTCGATAACAGCAATAATAAGAATATAAGAGATAGAAACGACTCATTAACATGTTTTTATATACACTGTTGACCAAAATCTTAAGGCCAATGAACATAAAGAAAAATATGCATTTTGCGTTGTTAGACTCAACCATTTATTTGAGTAGAGCTTCGAAAGATGAAAATAAGAAAAGGGAAAATAAAAACCTTTTTAGCATTTAATAGGGAAAATGTGAACCCTATGAAATTAGCCTAAATACTAGCTGGTCAAAAGTTTAAGACAATACCAAAAAGAAGTCCTAAACAGGGTAGAAAATGCCCAACAAGAGGTCTCAGTTATGAGTTGCACGACCGTCATTGTGAATAACTACAAACATTCGCTTTGGCATGGTCGATTTAAGCGTTTGCAGAAGGCTGGCTAGAATGTTATTCCAAGTGATGAAGATGGCTTCACGAAGATCATGCACTGTTTGGAATTGACGTCTATTTCTATAGATTTCCCTTGCTATCCACCTCCAAACATTTTCAAGTTCAGTTCAGTTCGGGCTTACACGCTGGATGGTCCAAAAGAATCACGTTATCCGTCATGAAAAAGTCCTTTGTCCTGCGGGCATTGTGGATTGCAGCGTTGTTTTGATAACCGAGTTGTTTCGTGGTGTGGAAGGAGGCGTGGCCTTTGAATACGTTTACGGTTTTAAAAGCCTTTCTCTCGTAGATGCCGTCTTATTGTTCTTCCTGAGCTGCATTCTGCGTCCATAAGAGCCTTAATGTTTTCTTGTTTTCATCTTTCGAAGCTCTACTCAAATAAATGGTTGAGTCTAACAACGCAAAATGCATATTTTTTCTTTATGTTCATTGGCCTTAAGATTTTGGCCAGCAGTGTACAAGGGGTTAAAACGACTTATCAACATGTTTTTATATTTAAGAGGTAGAAAAAACTTACTAACGTATTTTTTATATAAGGGGGTACAAAACGACTTATTAACATGTTTTTATATATAAAGGGTACAATACAACTTACCAACATGGTAACCTTAATCATTATAAAATATTCCATTACGTAATGTAACATAACCAACCAGAATATTGGTGAAAATTGGTTTCTGTTTTCTACATGATACTGAATGTATTTGTTTGTCAATTTTATTTAATATGAATTAATTTTGAACCAAAATATTACTTATTGTTTTAGTTTGTACAAGTGGACTAGATATGTTAGAATATTTCTCGTAAATATTGAATGAGGATCCAAATGACACAACATACGTGAGAATATTTCTTGTCCACCAATTGATTAACGATCACACGCGAGGCTTAGTTACAATGATACGTCCTTAGAGTTAAATGTAATGTCATTTCTGAAAAAGTAATTGTAAATATAACAAAAGTTTAAGCGAGAATGAAGATCGAAACACAGTTGCAGCTTTTTTAAGTCTATTAACGGTAAAAATAATACAATTTCTGGAATATTTTTGAATTATGAGTTTAACGTAACACTTGCGTCAAGATAACTTAAATACAAAGATACCAAAAATATTTCCATCTTTATACTTTTAACGTAATAAATAATTACTGCTTTTTATATACTTTATTTTTATATTTCTTTATATTTATCAAGCATATTTTCCTTTTCACAGGTTGCATGTAAGTCAACACGATATTACCAAGTCAATACTACAGAAAACCTGATTTAACACGATATTACGACCTTAGGGGTAAAAAAAAAACGAGTTAACATGATATCAGTATGTCTGTGCTACAGAAAACCTTAGTTATTTTTTTAAATTAAATAGTAGCATATAAGCACATATATTAAACCAGCTCTGTCAGAAAAATAGACTATTTCAGTCATCTTTTATTTTACCCAGGAAGGAAAACAACTAGTTAACAGGACAGGTTGTTATTATAACAACAGACGAATGTGTGCTCAGTAAAACTTTGGCATTTCCAGTCTTTAGCTTACAAAAATTAAAATAAAATGAATAAGAAACAGAAGATGCAATTTATCATCTTGAAAGGTGAGATAGTAACTAGTTAAATATTATCATAACTCACAAAGACAAAATCTGGCCGAATAGTGAAATGATAAATATAAAATATATGTCAAACTTGGATGTAAAATAGTATAGTGTGGTTAATAACAGTGAAATATCAATAGTAGAGTGTAGTTAATAACAGTGAAATATCGATAGTAGAGTGTGGTTAATAACAGTGAAATATCGATAGTAGAGTGTAGTTAATAACAGTGAAATATCGATAGTAGAGTGTGGTTAATAACAATGAAATATCGATAGTAGAGTGTGGTTAATAACAGTGAAATATCAATAGTAGAGTGTGGTTAATAACAGTGAAATATCAATAGTAGAGTGTGGTTAATAACAGTGAAACGTCGATAGTAGAGCGTGGTTAATAACAGTGAAATATCGATAGTAGAGCGTAGTTAATAACAGTGAAATATCAATAGTAGAGCGTGGTTAATAACAGTGAAATATCAATAGTAGAGCGTGGTTAATAACAGTGAAATATCGATAGTAGAGTGGTTAATAACAGTGAAATATCAACAGTAGAGCGTGGTTAATAACAGTGAAATATCGATAGTATAGCGTGGTTAATAACAGTCAAATATCAATAGTATAGTGTGGTTAATAACAGTGAAATGTCAATAGTAGAGGTTAGTGGTTAGTAGAGCGTGGTAGTGAAATATCGATAGTAGAGCGTGGTTAATAACAGTGAAATATCGATAGTAGAGCGTGGTTAATAACAGTGAAATATCGATAGTAGAGCGTGGTTAATAACAGTGAAATATCGATAGTAGAGTGTAGTTAATAACAGTGAAATATCGATAGTAGAGCGTAATGTTAATAACAGTGAAAATATCGATAGTAGAGTGTGGTTAATAACAGTGAAATATCGATAGTAGAGTGTGGTTAATAACAGTGAAATATCGATAGTAGAGCGTGGTTTAATAACAGTGAAATATCGATAGTAGAGCGTGGTTAATAACAGTGAAATATCGATAGTAGAGCGTGGTTAATAACAGTGAAATATCGATAGTAGAGCGTGGTTAATAACAGTGAAATATCGATAGTAGAGCGTGGTTAATAACAGTGAAAATATCGATAGTAGAGTGTGGTTAATAACAGTGAAATAATCAATAGTAGAGATGTGGTTAATAACAGTGAAAACAATCAATAGTAGAGTGTGGTTAATAACAGTGAAATGTACCAATAGTAGAGTGTGGTTAATAACAGTGAAATATCAATAGTAGAGTGTGGTTAATAACAGTGAAATACCAATAGTAGAGTGTGGTTAATAACAGTGAAACAATCAATAGTAGAGTGTGGTTAATAACAGTGAAATAATCAATAGTAGAGTGTGGTTAATAACAGTGAAATATCCAATAGTAGAGTGTGGTTAATAACAGTGAAATATCAATAGTAGAGTGTGGTTAATAACAGGTGAAATATCAATAGTAGAGTGTGGTTAATAACAGTGAAACGCCAATAGTAGAGTGTGGTTAATAACAGTGAAAAATGTCAATAGTAGAGTGTAGTTAATAACAGTGAAATATCAATAGTAGAGTGTGGTTAATAACAGTGAAATATCGATAGTAGAGTGTGGTTAATAACAGTGAAATATCGATAGTAGAGCGTGGTTAATAACAGTGAAATATCGATAGTAGAGCGTGGTTAATAACAGTGAAATATCGATAGTAGAGCGTGGTAGTTAACAGTGAAATATCGATAGTAGAGCGTGGTTAATAACAGTGAAATATCGATAGTAGAGCGTGGTTAATAACAGTGAAATATCGATAGTAGAGCGTGGTTAATAACAGTGAAATATCGATAGTAGAGTGTGGTTAATAACAGTGAAATATCGATAGTAGAGTGTAGTTAATAACAGTGAAATATCGATAGTAGAGCGTGGTTAATAACAGTGAAATATCGATAGTAGAGCGTAGTTAATAACAGTGAAATATCGATAGTAGAGTGTGGTTAATAACAGTGAAATATCGATAGTAGAGCGTGGTTAATAACAGTGAAATATCGATAGTAGAGCGTGGTTAATAACAGTGAAATGTCAGTAGTAGAGCGTGGTTAACAACAGTGAAATATCAATAGTAGAGTGTTGTTAACAACAGTGAAGAAATACCAATAGTAGAGCCGTAGTTAATAACATGTGAAATATCAATAGTAGAGTGTGGTTATCAACAATGAGTCAACGAAGCAGAGCCGCGGTTAATAACAGCGAAACATCGATAGCAGAGCGTGGTTAATAAAAGTGAAACATCGATAGCAGAGCGCGGTTACTGGTGCGAAACATCGACAGGCAGAGCGTGGTCAATGTTCAAGAAACATCGATGCGGTATGCAGGTTGAACAGCGAAACATCAATAGCAGATGCGGTTAATAACAGCGAAAACATCGATAGCAGATGCGGTTAATAAACAGTGAAATAATCGATAGCAGAGCGGTTAATGCATTGCGAAAATCACCAGTAGAGGGTTATCAGCGGTGAAACATCAATAGCAGATGCGGTTAATAACAGCGAAAACATCGATAGAGCGTGGTTAATAACAGCGAAATATCATAGTAGAGCGGTTACCAGTTGTGAAATAATCGATAGCAGAGCGGTTAATCAACAGTGAAATATCGATAGCAGAGCGTGGTTAATAACAGCGAAATATCGATAGCAGAGCGCGGTTAATAACAGTGAAAACATCGATGCGTACGGTTAACAGTGAAATATCGATACAGCAGAGCGTGGTTACCAAATATGAACATCGATAGTAGTGGTTAAACAGCGAAATACCAATAGTAGAGCGTGTTAGTAATAGCGTGAAATACCAATAGTAGAGATAGTGGTTAATAAATAACAGCAGCCCAATAGTGTATTAATAACAGCGAAAACCAATAGTAGAGTGTGGTTAATAAACAGTGAAACATCAATAGTAGAGTGGTTAATAACAGTGAAATGTCAATAGTAGAGTGTGGTTAATCAACAGTGAAATGTATATATTAGGAGTGTGGTTAATGAACAGTGGAATTAACAGTAGAGAGTGTGGTTAATAACAGTGAAACGTCGATAGTAGAGTGTGGTTAATAACAGTGAAACGTCGATAGGTTAATGTACAAACAGTGAAATGTCGATAGTAGAGTGTGGTTAATAACAGTGAAAACGTCGATAGAGTGTGGTTAATATGAAACGTCAATAGCAGTGTGGTTAATTAACATGAAACGTCGATAGTAGATAAGTGTGGTTCAATAGCAACCGCCCAACAATAGCGGTTAACATGAAAACAACAGCAGTGTGGTTAATAACAGTGAAACGTCAATAGCAGAGTGCGGTTAACAACAAAGAAAAACAATCAGTAGAGTGCGGTTAATAACGGTGGAAAATGACCATAGTATGTGTCACAACAGCGAAACGTGCATATGACAGGAGCGTGGTCATCAACAAAGCGAAAACGTATATACTACAGAGCAGGTTACTGAACAGCAACGACGATAGCAGAGCGTAGTTTACCAAATTGGCGAAAATATCGATAGTAGATGTACATTAATAAGCGAAAACATCGATAGCAGAGCGCGGTTATCAACAAAGAAATATCGATAGAGCGCGGTGAATGTAACAGCGAAACATCGATAGCAGAGCGTGAAGGTAATAACAGTGAAACATCGATAGTGGTTACCATGCAAATGGTGAAACATCGATAGCAGAGCGCGGTTAATAAATAAGCGAAACATCGATAGTAAGCGGTTTTACCAATAAATTGCGAAATAACGATAGAGGCATTTTAATAATGCGGTGAAACATCGATGGTAGAGCGTGGTTAATTACAGCGAAACATCGATAGCAGAGCCGGTTACCAACAGCGAAAACACCGATAGCAGAGCGCGGTTAACAAATATGGTGAAACATCGATAGCAGAGCCGCGGTTAACAAACAGTGAAACATCGATAGCAGATGCGGTTACCAACAAGGAAACACCAATAGCAGAGCGTGGTTAATGTATCAAAAGAAACATCGATAGCAGATGCGGTTAATAACAGCGAAACACCAATAGCAGAGCGTGGTCAATGAAAGCGAAATCAACAACAGCAGATGCGGCTAATAAATAAGTGAAAATTAACAGCAGAGCAAGTGGTTAAACCGCAGAAACACCGCAATCAGCAGAGT
>NC_134834.1:115019980-115114959 GCF_004210375.1 Tachypleus tridentatus
GTTAACAGACTTACAGTTCTTGTTAGATAGTTAATTATAACTAATGTTTAATGTCATTTTTTAAAGCTGACATTATTATATTTAGTATTTTAATATATTTCACTTTCAATATCAGTAATTTTTTGTTTTTAATATTACAAGTCACCAAGTTCAGTTTAGTTACTGTGTTTTGGACATCTTTAAAGATTGTAACTTGACTTGTTAATTCAATCTTCAGAGTGTAGGTCACTGGAATAAAATGTATATACACAATTTAGAACTGACTGTTTAGGTGTTATAAGTTGTTTATATTATTTTCTAATTTCAGTGGAAATGTTACAAGCAACAAATACATGAATGATGTTCAAACTACTTGGAAGCTACATAGTAAAGACTAAAGAGTTGTTTCTAGACTTTATAATAGTAAAGACTAAAGACTTGTTTCTAGACTTTATAAAAATACCAATGAAGTAAAAGTTCAATGACATTATGCATGTAGCAATAGTATAAGAACTGATGCGTTACACTACCTCATTGTCACTACATATCAGATATGTAGAAAATTTCTCATCAGTTATTATAAGCACAAAGGGTGCATAATTTCACTAGCCTTATATATTTTAAACTACTTTAAATAGTTGGGTATTCTACTTGCAGTACAATCTGTGAGATGTTTAATAAGTAGCGTGATTTTTGCTTACCACATAAGGGATTAAACACTACCATAGGTCTCGTTGAGGACCACCTTGGGGCTGTCCACCTACACTTTGAGAGGTCTGTTGATGACCAGGATTTGTTGGTGATGTTTGATTGGCAGCGGGATGTGCAAGCATGTTTTGGTTGTACGCTATTCACGGCTTCAAAATAAGAAGGTGGGACAGCTGGGCGTAAGCTAGGATGGTGCATGGAAGATGGCACACTACTGACTGGGACTACGGGCGGCTTGAATCTGTACTGGTCAATGTTCCTTACTTCCCTGTCGAACCTCAGGCTCGGCATTACTGGTGGAAGAACCATAATGGTTCCGACGTGCGATGCTGGTGATCGGGAAGAAATCTCTTTCTTCCGTAATTCCACAGAATCTAATACTGATCCAAAGATCTAAAAATGAAATTATAAGTTTTATATCTTTTTGTACTTTTTAAGGTAACAAGCTGCAATAAACAAACAAAATTAAAACATTAATTCTTTACATTTACCAGAAAGAACACAGTTATACCATTGTCTGACTAAAATAGTGTATGTGTAAGAAACATCAGAGACAGAATAAACAAGTGATATCTACAAAACAGTTTAAAATAAGGTAAACAACAACATCTGTAAACATGTAACTGGTCCATCTAGTCATGTCATAGAACGATTTCTAAATATTTAAATATGCAATGATAAAATGACTATATTAACTCCTTTCTTAGTGGTTTTAGTACATGCATGTTGCAAACATTTACTTTAGTTACATGAAAGTTCTGTAAGTTCTACTAAACTACAGAAAGTGATGAATAATGATAAATTATTAAACAAGTTTGTGAGATGATCCTGTAAGTTGTAATAAACTACAGAAAGTGATGAATAATGATAAATTATTAAACAAGTTTGTGAGATGATCCTGTAAGTTGTAATAAACTACAGAAAGTGATGAATAATGATAAATTATTAAACAAGTTTGTGAGATGATCCTGAAAGTTGTAATAAACTACAGAAAGTGATGAATAACGATAAATTATTAAACAAGTTTGTGAGATGATCCTGTAAGTTGTAATAAACTACAGAAAGTGATGAATAATGATAAATTATTAAACAAGTTTGTGAGATGATCCTGAAAGTTGTAATAAACTACAGAAAGTGATGAATAATGATAAATTATTAAACAAGTTTGTGAGATGATCCTGTAAGTTGTAATAAACTACAGAAAGTGATGAATAATGATAAATTATTAAACAAGTTTGTGAGATGATCCTGTAAGTTGTAATAAACTACAGAAAGTGATGAATAACGATAAATTATTAAACAAGTTTGTGAGATGATCCTGTAAGTTGTAATAAACTACAGAAAGTGATGAATAATGATAAATTATTAAACAAGTTTGTGTGATGATCCTGTAAGTTGTAATAAACTACAGAAAGTGATGAATAATGATAAATTATTAAACAAGTTTGTGAGATGATCCTGTAAGTTGTAATAAACTACAGAAAGTGATGAATAACGATAAATTATTAAACAAGTTGACAAGATATTTTTTGTAAGTGCTACCAAATCCTAACCAGTAACAATGAATCCACAAGAGTAAATAAAGGTAGGTATAACCTTACAAATGTGAAAGAATTGTATAGCAGAAAATGCTTTTATTAAATTCTAGTGACCAACATTTTAACAACATATCACCAGATATTAGTGACTATTGGATTTCTTTACTGAGTGTTGTACGTGTTGAGCTGTTCAGAATTCTTCTAGTTTTACATGTTATTACCTTATCACAGTTTTAGATGAGAATTTCTACCACAATATTTCCAAACTTGATGTCCATGATGGATGCAACTGTTTCTTCCTCAGGTCGGAGAAGCGTTGGTCGAAACAGACACCAAGGTTAGAAACTGTCATGAGGTTCTTATCAGAATGCTGAGCAACCCTGAACATAAACATACTTTATTATTCAACATATATTTACAGTTACCTTACAAATAACAAACTTTACTACACAACATTTACTTATCAGTATCTTACAAACAACAATCTATTACATTAGATATATTTATGGATATCTCACAAGTTAGTTGTTTGCCAACTAGACTATCTGGTTGAATAAACAAGCAGTAAAAGCTGCAATCGTAAATCACAATAAAATGTGAAAATTAGACAATTAAACAGGTAAGACTTGAGTAAATACAGAAATACCAACAAACTGTAAGACTGAAAACACAATCATGTTGGACAGCATCAACATCATCAATGACCACGACCCAATATCAGGGTTAAATCATTAGAAATTGTGTCTAAAATGGTGACATTGCTCAAACAACAGCACAACATGGACAATTGTGACTTGAGTGTCACCAAGACCACATATTGACAGGCCAGTCCCAATGAAGAGGATAAGTAAAAAAAATGTGACCAGTGCACAGTCTACTACAAAATATCTTCCTCCATCTGACCTTTACAGAAACTAGATAATCAAAGAACCAGATTCAGCCTTGAAAAACTTATGAATTTACTCACCCCAAACTGAATGCCAACTGATGTGAAGCCAGGTCCTAATCATAAGACTATAGTCCAAATACAAGAGAGACACTGCTGTCACAGTGCCAGAGCAGGTGGACTTTGCTGTGGTGTCAGCAAGTTTGTTACCAAGAATACCAACACGACCAGGTATCAATAAACAGAAGATAATGAAGCGTGGGCCAGTTGTTTCTGATAATAACAGGATGAGAACTTACATTAAGTGATTCCAAGGCCAACAGAGGTAAGAGAATCTGTGTAAATGGTACAGGTGAGTGTACTGCTTAGCTTATACATGATCCAAGGCAAGAGAAATGACATACAACTCTGCACTGAACACAATCTGTGGTAACATGGTAGAGCTTACAGAATCACCTGGTTTTGAACCATATACAACAGACACAGAAGAATTCTTTGAAAGACATTCAGCAAAGAGAAGACAGTACTTCCAATCAGATGTATTCACCTCTCTCAAATGACCCAAGGAAAGGTCAAAGGTGAGGATGGTAATAAGCCATGGTGGGATAAAGCTGATCACTAAAATCAAATGCCATCAAATGAGAGATCCAATTCATTCATTCAGCTGTGCTTGGATAAGAAGGCAAAATGAGGAATGTCAAACAATCTATTTCAAAAGAGCACAGCTTACTGAGGAAGGAAAACATAATCCTATCTTGGATTATGTGATAAGGATTGAAGTTTGGTAGCATAATGAAAACGTGTAAACAGCTGAGGGTGAAGAGAGGTTCATGGGATTCAGTGTACAGACTCTAGACTGGTGAAGTGTGGAAAACCCCATAGCTGAACTCCCAGACCGTGTACAGGATCCAACACGTCCAGAGGGACTGGTAGAACCAGAGACCCACAGTCCAGTTTATAATGACACAACAGATCTTCAATACAGAAACCAAATAAGTTTACAGTAAAAAATAAGTCCCAAGAACTTCATTTCACAAACTACAGAAAAAGAAAATCACCGAGCTATAGTTCAAGAAAATGATTTAAACCCTGTTGTTGGAAAAAATAATGCATATGGTTTTAAAGAAAAGAAAAGATGAAACCATTTGCTGTGCTCACCTTAATAAGCAGGTGAGGGCAGTCTCGAGCTGCCACTCTATAAACCTCCGTCTAATGATCAACAAGAAACATGGAAGATACCGACAGTCAACATGGAGGCCATTAGTAACAACAGAAGGATGTTGTTTAGTGTTAGTGTTGTTCTTGATAATAAAAAAGAATAACATTCAAGACAACCCTGAGGGTCTCAAAGTCCCTGATTTTTATAAAACATTTTGCATAAAAATGGGCAAGTAGCACACAACCTACAGGAGTGTAGGCACACAAAATACCAAACCTATAAGAAGTGTCATAAACCTTTTTTTAATATCAAAGAAGACAGAAACAAGATGTTCTCTCTTCAAGAAGGCTTCCCTGATCAAAGTTTCAACACAAACCAAGTAGTCCACAGTGGAATACTGTCAATATAAACCACATTGAGTTTATGAGAGGAAGCTGACTGATTCAAAGTACCAAACAAGATGTGTATTAATTACCTTATCCAAGACCTTACAAAGACAGCTAGTCAAAGAAATGGATGATAATTAGAAGGAAACTTGGGATCTTTTCTAGGTTTGAAAAATGGAGAACAGCCTTGCTCCAAGCATCACAAAACATATTCTCCAACTAAATACAGCTAAAAACAATCAGAAAAGAGCAAGAGAGGTATGTCACAGTTTCTTATAGTGAATATCATCAGGTCTGACTGATGTAATATCAGACTGATGAAGAGCAAGCTTAAGTGTAAATAGGTGATTATAATAGTAAAGATGATCTTCCTCACAGAAAAGAATGATTTCTCAGTGTAAGACTTGATGGCCAAGAAGGTGGAGGAAGAGACATAAGTACTAGAAAAATAGAACTTTCCCCAAGAGTATTAACAATAATCTGTACTTCAGGTACTTCCCAGCCAAATGGAAACAAAATCAAAAGTGGATGAAACGAGAGCCCTACATCCCAATTATCTTTCCAATCTTTTCCCCAAACAACTTTGTAACTGGTGGTAGAAGAGATGCCAGTAATGAACTTAATCCAGAATTCCTTCTGGCTTTACTGCCTGACCAGTCAGACTCAGGCACATTCCTGCTGGAAAGAAAAATGGTCAGAAAGAGTGGGACAGCTACAAAAGGTATCCCAGTACTATTTAAGAGTTTTCCATGCCTGATGGCAGGCACGAAACCCATTAGATAAGGATGACAGAGGAAACATCATATGATTTTGGAGGATATAATAAACAACCATTGGAACTATACAATGAGTTACTACTTCCACTTCATTAATAGATGGAAGGATAAAAACAGCAAGATCAAGTTCCAAGAAAACAGTGAATAATAACCAATTACCGTGCTAAACTTCAACTGTGGCACTTGACTTGGGTGGTGTCAACCACAGCTAATCTTACTCAAAATGATGAAGAATGAGAAAAAATTATAGAAGAACAGAGAGATTAATAACAGTAAAAGACTGGTCAGGAAAATGGGTACATTAACCAGTATCAGGGAAAAGTTGTGATCTGAAAGCATATACTCTACAAAATGAAACCTCCTATCAATATCACCAGTATCCCATAGAGAATTATGTCCTTTAAAGTCTCCCAAGATGAAGACAGCAACTATTCTATAAAGGTATTAAAATTGGTCATAAGTCTCCCCTAGAGAAAGCAGAAGAGACCAAACAGTAATCTTATGACCCACAGAGAAACGTGTGCAACCTCTAAGGGTGTATCAAGTGACACAGACATGGTGGGTATGTGCTGGTCAACCAGTAGTGCCACAAACCTGTACATCACACAACCTGTCATTCAGAAAACTGCCAAAAGGTAACAGTAAGTAGGTTTCAGGAAGAAACACACAAGCCAATAGGAATTCATCACAGCCTTAAAGACATCCAAATTAAAATGAAAACTTCAACAGTTTCATTGTATCAATGTGGCCATTTTTATTTAGGTGGAGAAGAACTGATAAGAAAATCCTATTTGTGACAACAACATTTGTTTTTTGAAGAAAAGGTTTGTCAACCTACATGGAACCTGCCTGAGGAATATTGGGCAGATCCTGTCAAAGGATGAAAACTCCAGACACTGAAGACAAGACCAAATAATGATTCCGCACCTCAGGGATGACTGGTTGGTTAGTTGGATCATTTGGTGTTTTAGGACACAAAGCAGCTAGGCTGTCTGCACCAAACATTCAGTAAAAAGTTAAAATTAAAGAAAATTTAGTAAAATTCATAAAAGAAAATTAAGGCAAAACAAAACAAAGTTTAAAAAACACATAAATAGCATAAAACCAATGTTTACATCTATTCTACAACGTTATGAGAAAAACTAAAGTTCTACAAGGTGTAAAGGACTTTTTGTAGCATAACTGTAATTATCATAACTCACCAGGAAGACCAACAAATAAGTACAAAAAAAACCACTGCCAGTCAACTGAAGTTGGCCTTTCCAGTCCAGGTTCAGAGTTATTTGATGTTATAGCCATTTTCTAATTTCAAATCGAAATAGATGGACTTTGATTCTTAAAAGGGAATCACATTAAAAAAGGTCTAATGTATAAATTAAAATGTATTGCATTAAAAAGATTAATGGCCTTTCAATGGCGAATACCAACATGGCCTGGTATCCAGAAAAACTGGAGAGAAGTAGATGTTAATGAGAAATGGGCCAGTCGGTTATGAATATCAGCGAGAACAGGGTGTGAGCCAACGTGAAGCGATTCCAGGGCCAGTAGAGAACTAAGCGAGTCAATATAAATAGTGCAGTTTGAGTACTGCTTAGTTTCTATGTGATCCAGGGCAAGAAAAATGGCGTACAGTTCAGCAGTGAACACAGAAGCTGTAGAGGGGATTCTGCACACAACAAACCATGGCAGAGCCCACACAGTCACCTGATTTTGAACCATCTGTATAAAGAGGAATGGGAGGATGGTTCGAAAGATGTTCAGCAAATAACAGACAGTACTTCCAATCAGAAGTGTCTGCTTTTCTCAGCTGACTTAAAGAAAAGTCACATTTGGGGTCTATAAGAAGCCATGGCAAGGATAGGCTGACCACTGGGTACAGCAATGTTATCCCAAGGTTGTTTGGTTGATTTCGTGTTTTATGGCACAAAGCAGCTTGGCTATCTGCGCCAAACGTCAGGTAAAAAGGTAAAAATAAATTAAATGTAGTAAAATACATAAAAGGAAATGAAGGTAAAACAAAACATCATTGATAAACAGAAAAAGTATAAAACCAATGTTGACACCTAGTTTACAATGTTAAGAGAGAAAGCAGAGTAAGAGAAGTTGTAAAGGACTTCCTGTAGCAGAATGGTAATGATCATAACCTGCCAGGAAGACTAACAGGTAATTACAAGAACCACTGTCAGTCACCTGAAGTTGGTCTTTCTAGTCCTGGTTCCGGGTTATGTGTCATAACAGCCATTATCAAAAGGTAAAGTAATAAAAGTTTTAAAAGACATGTAGCAAAATCGTAATAAAAATAATAATCAGAGTTATCTGATTTGGAACCATCCGTATAAATTGGAATAGAAAGATTGTTCAAAAGATGTTCAGTAAATAAGAGACAGTACTTCCAATTGGGAGTATCTGCCTTTCTCAGATGACTTAAAGAAAGGTCACATTTGGGGACTATAATAAGCCATGGTGGGATGGGCTGACCAGTGGATTCTGCAATGTTATCCAAGGACAGATCCAATTCATCAAATTGCGCCTGGATGCGAAGGTAAAAAAGGAGCAATGGTAGATCATCTGTTCTGAATAAGTATGACCCACTGAGGAAGGAAAACACATCCCCAGGTGGGATGCTTTGGTGAGGAATGAAGTTTCAAAGAATATAGTAAAAACAGTTGCAAACGGCAAAGGTGCAGAGAAGGTTTATGAGATTCTACATATAAGCTTTGAACTGAGGAGGTGCGGAAAGCCCCGTGCAGAGTTGAAGTCCTTGATGATGAATGGGGTCCAGCATCTTTAAGGCCAAGGGTCTGACAGAGCCAGAGACCACTGATCCATAGTCGAGTTTCAATCGAATAAGAGCACAATATATCTTTAACATAGAACATCAATCCGCTCCCAAATGGTTGTAGAGAGGACACAGAGGATGTTCAGTGCTATTGTGCATTTGACCCATAGCTGCTTTAAGTGTGGTATAAAGGCCAGCTTACGTTCAAAGATAAGCCCCAAGAACTTGGTCTCAGGGACCACTGGCAGTGAAACTTCACCAATATGGAGTTCAGGATCAGGGTGAATACCCGTTGGTGGCAAAAGTGCATGCAAACGGTTTTAGAGAGAGAGAATTAAACCCGTTCACCGTGGTCTACTTCAGTACATGATAGAGAGCAGTTTGTAGTTGCTGCTCAATATATCTCATGTTCAATGACTGACACAAGATGTGAAAGTCATCGACATAGATCCCATTTCCAACAGAGAGAGGGAGTTGTTCAGTGATGGCATTTATCTTTATACTGAAAAGTGTGACACTCAAAGCACAGCCCTGAGGGACCCCAAGTTCCAGTAGAAAAGAACGGGGAAAGTGTCGAACCCACACGAACTTGGAATCTCCTTTCCATCAAAAAAATTTTAATAAACATGGGTAAATAACCACGTAACTCATATTTATGGAGTTCTCGCAAAATGCCATACCTCCACATTGTATCATAAGCCTTCTTAGTGTCAAATAATATTGATACAAAATGTCATTTGAGAAAGGCTTCTCTGATTAACATTTCAAGTCAAATCAGGTTGTCCACAGTGGGCTGTCTTCAGAACCCACACTAGGTGGGCAAGAGGAGGTTATTTGATTGACAAACCAAACAAGACTAGCATTAACCATCCTCTCTAACATCTTACAGAGACAGCTAGTCAAAGCAATTGCCACGGTAGTTTGAGGGAATTTGAGGATCCTTCCCAGGCTAAGAAAAAGGCAGGACAACAGCCTGGTGCCAGGCATCAGGAATAACATTCTCCTGACAGATCTGGTTAAAAACAATCAGAAGAATAGCAAGAGAAGCAGGAGATAGATGGTGCAGCATTTCATAATGTACATCATCAGGTCCAACTGATCCTTGACACTGCAATGAGCACACATCAAGGAACCCAGACATGACATCTTTGAATGACTAAACCACTGACACTGGAAACATCAGAGAGGATTTGAAATGTATGGCTGTACCCTACAATTAAGATAACCAGCCTTGATGGTGGTAGGCGGACGTGGTGATGTAAATGTCAGAATGAAGACATTGGTCAGCATTGTAATTCCATCTTTGCTTGAGTGGAGATCGCCTCTCTGCAGAAACTCCTTGAATGAAGAAACCAGCGAGAATCTCTGACTTGGGAATGTTCTTCAAATTCCTCTCAACAATAACTCCTTGTGATGAATTCAAAGTAGCATGAGGTGTAACCTCAATAGATATATCCCAATTTCCTTTGAATGCACGAGGAGTTCACTGTGTTGAAATGTGGATGCTTCCACCAATATGTCACCAGATCAAAGCTTCTTTACTGACTTTGGAGAGCCAGCAAGTTCCTCTAGTGAGTCTAGTCCCTTCTGAATGAAAAAGGGAGACATTTCCCTAAAGGTTTGTCTGAAAGAGAATTTAGTATAAGTAAATGAGGTACATGTGTTACAAATGTTGAAGATCATTGCTCAGAATCTTCAAGACATGGTCATTTACTTATGAATTGTTTTCACTATTTTATTTAAGTTTTTATTTCGGGATCCATAATAAAAAAGGAAATTTTGGTGCCCACTGACCCCACTCACCATGTAGCCCTATGAGGTGACTCACTACAATGCCAAACAAAGACACTGCAGCAATGCCAGGGTTTTGTGAGTACTATACCCAAACACCAGCATCAAATATAATGTCCACAACACCTGATGAGAACATCCAACACTGTTTGACTCTAGCTTAAGTGGACCAGCCAGATGACCCAAGAGGAGCTACCCCAAGGTCACCCATCTACAGGATTTCAAGGCCAAAGTGGTGTGTTAGGGTTGGACCCTCAACCACCAGGATCCTCTCCTCCCCTTCACAGATCGCCACACATAGCAAACACGTGGGTGGATGTTCAGATCCCAAAGGAGGTAAACTGAAAGAACAGAACTTTCCTTGGGAAGTCCCCTCACCACATACAGGAATCAACACCAAGGGGCCTCAGGGATAAAGGAGATAGACACAAGCAGTCATTGAAACAGTAGTAGGAACAGAGACTTGAATGGATGTGAATTTGCCAACTCTGGCATTCCACAGGGCAAAAGACACTTTACATGGTGTGGAAAAAAATGATGGAGGTACTGAAAATGATCTACACTATAGTAGTGAAATATCCAAGGTGAAACAGGGGACAACAACTTCCAACTCTCAGGGTAAGAAATGATGTTTAAAATATGTAAATGTTGTACCTTTTCTTTGCCACCCATTTAGGGCAAGATTGAAAGTAAGAGAGGTGGAAACCACCATAACTGACATAGTGAGGGCGATTGAAACACACTCATGAATGTCATGGGTTTTGGCACCATAACGAGCATATATCAAAGAATGTCTGAACTGCTAGTATGGAAACACCCAAGAAGATTAGGAACATAAAACTGACCCTTACAGTTCAGATAACCTACCTTGACAGTAGCAGGTAGACATAGTGATGTGAACATCAGGATGAGAATGTTGGTAGGCAGCATAATTCCATTTTTACATCACACACCAGAAACCACTTGACTGGAACAAAAGGTAAGAATCATCAGCTTGGGAACGTTTGTAAATTCCTCTCCTGGTGCAGAACTCAATGTAGCTTGGGAAGTACCTTCAACTGGTACATCTCCAGAAGCTTGGGAAGTACCTTCAACTGGTACATCTCCAGAAGCTTGGGAAGTACCTTCAACTGTTACATCTCCAGAAGCTTGGGAAGTACCTTTAACTGGTATATCTCCAGAAGCTTTCAAATTCAGGAGAACACTATGTTTTGGTGTAGATGTCAAACACTCACCTACAACACCAGTAATTAGCTGATCCCAGCCTAAATTGAATCAGCCAACTGACCTTGAGTGAGACATTTGTCTACAGGAATTAAAGTCCAAAGGTATGTTAGGAAGTGCCATCAACATAAACTCACCATGAATGACACCGCTCAACCACCAAGAATCTCTCCTCCCTTTCTATAAGATACCACATACATTAAACACGTGGGTGAATGTTCAGATCCCAGAGGAGGTAAACTGAAATTACAGATCTTCCTCTCAGAGGTCCCTCACCACATACAGGAATCCACCTCAAGGGGTATATAATACAGATGACAAACTTTATTAAATAAACTATACTTCTGGATACGTTATAAACAACAAGCTTCATTACACGATATATATTTATTAACAAACATCCTACAAATTATAATATCTACTTGTTAATATTTTATAAATATCTTCACAATGGTGTTCTCTGTTGTTTAATATATATATACACACACACAGAATATTAATAAATACATTCAAGTAAAATAATAAAAAAAGATTTACAAGGACTGTGTTAAAAACAATAAATCCAAACCTCTCACTACTGATGTTTAACTTTCCAATATATGATTTATTCTCTTTTAATACTAATGTACCACATTCTACTGTTATAATCATTTAGATTTTGTAATAAACCACAGTATTTTATTATTAATGTTCAAATACTAACATGAATATTAATTTTTAATGGATTTAATAAAGAAACTTTAAATAAAACTATTGAACTTTTTGTGATAAAAATAAGAACATATTAAATAAATATTGAAAAAATTTATAAAAAAATTGCTCACAATTATATTTAGTTGTGAATAATGTAATTTCAATACGTATATATCATTATTTAATATATTATATATCTGTTCACTGAAATCCAACAAACAATGCACTATTTATACAATGTGTACACTTGTTGACATCTAACAAACAATGCACTATTACATACAGTGTGTATACTTGTTGACATCTAACAAACAATGCACTATTACATACAGTGTGTATACTTGTTGACATCTAACAAACAATGCACTATTACATACAGTGTGTATACTTGTTGACATCTAACAAACAATGCACTATTACATACAGTGTGTATACTTGTTGACATCTAACAAACAATGCACTATTACATACAGTGTGTATACTTGTTGACATCTAACAAACAATGCACTATTACATACAGTGTGTATACTTGTTGACATCTAACAAACAATGCACTATTACATACAGTGTGTATACTTGTTGACATCTAACAAACAATGCACTATTACATACAGTGTGTATACTTGTTGACATCTAACAAACAATGCACTATTACATACAGTGTGTATGCTTGTTGACATCTAACAAACAATGCACTATTACATACAGTGTGTATACTTGTTGACATCTAACAAACAATGCACTATTACATACAGTGTGTATGCTTGTTGACATCTAACAAACAATGCACTATTACATACAGTGTGTATACTTGTTGACATCTAACAAACAATGCACTATTACATACAGTGTGTATACTTGTTGACATCTAACAAACAATGCACTATTACATACAGTGTGTATACTTGTTGACATCTAACAAACAATGCACTATTACATACAGTGTGTATATGCTTGTTGACATCTAACAAACAATGCACTATTACATACAGTGTGTATACTTGTTGACATCTAACAAACAATGCACTATTACATACAGTGTGTATACTTGTTGACATCTAACAAACAATGCACTATTACATACAGTATGTGTACACTTGTTGACATCTAACAAACAATGCACTATTACATACAGTGTGTATACTTGTTGACATCTAACAAACAATGCACTATTTATACAGTGTGTATATGCTTGTTGACATCTAACAAACAATGCACTATTACATACAGTGTGTATACTTGTTGACATCTAACAAACAATGCACTATTACATACAGTGTGTATACTTGTTGACATCTAACAAACAATGCACTATTTATACAATGTGTATACTTGTTGACATCTAACAAACAATGCACTATTACATACAGTATGTGTACGCTTGTTGACATCTAACAAACAATGCACTATTACATACAGTGTGTATACTTGTTGACATCTAACAAACAATGCACTATTACATACAGTGTGTATACTTGTTGACATCTAACAAACAATGCACTATTTATACAATGTGTATACTTGTTGACATCTAACAAACAATGCACTATTTATACAGTGTGTATACTTGTTGACATCTAACAAACAATGCACTATTTATACAATGTGTATACTTGTTGACATCTAACAAACAATGCACTATTACATACAGTATGTACACTTGTTGACATCTAACAAACAATGCACTATTACATACAGTGTGTATACTTGTTGACATCTAACAAACAATGCACTATTACATACAGTATGTATACTTGTTGACATCTAACAAACAATGCACTATTACATACAGTGTGTATACTTGTTGACATCTAACAAACAATGCACTATTACATACAGTGTGTATACTTGTTGACATCTAACAAACAATGCACTATTACATACTGTGTGTATACTTGTTGACATCTAACAAACAATGCACTATTACATACAGTGTGTATACTTGTTGACATCTAACAAACAATGCACTATTACATACAGTGTGTATGCTTGTTGACATCTAACAAACAATGCACTATTACATACTGTGTATACTTGTTGACATCTAACAAACAATGCACTATTACATACAGTATGTATACTTGTTGACATCTAACAAACAATGCACTATTACATACAGTATGTATACTTGTTGACATCTAACAAACAATGCACTATTACATACAGTGTGTATACTTGTTGACATCTAACAAACAATGCACTATTACATACAGTGTGTATACTTGTTGACATCTAACAAACAATGCACTATTACATACAGTGTGTATACTTGTTGACATCTAACAAACAATGCACTATTACATACAGTGTGTATACTTGTTGACATCTAACAAACAATGCACTATTACATACTGTGTGTATACTTGTTGACATCTAACAAACAATGCACTATTACATACAGTATGTACACTTGTTGACATCTAACAAACAATGCACTATTACATACAGTGTGTATACTTGTTGACATCTAACAAACAATGCACTATTACATACAGTGTGTATACTTGTTGACATCTAACAAACAATGCACTATTTATACAGTGTGTATACTTGTTGACATCTAACAAACAATGCACTATTACATACAGTGTGTATACTTGTTGACATCTAACAAACAATGCACTATTTATACAATGTGTATACTTGTTGACATCTAACAAACAATGCACTATTACATACAGTATGTACACTTGTTGACATCTAACAAACAATGCACTATTACATACAGTGTGTATACTTGTTGACATCTAACAAACAATGCACTATTACATACAGTGTGTATACTTGTTGACATCTAACAAACAATGCACTATTTATACAATGTGTATACTTGTTGACATCTAACAAACAATGCACTATTTATACAGTGTGTATACTTGTTGACATCTAACAAACAATGCACTATTTATACAATGTGTATACTTGTTGACATCTAACAAACAATGCACTATTACATACAGTGTGTATGTACACTTGTTGACATCTAACAAACAATGCACTATTACATACAGTGTGTATACTTGTTGACATCTAACAAACAATGCACTATTACATACAGTGTGTATACTTGTTGACATCTAACAAACAATGCACTATTTATACAGTGTGTATACTTGTTGACATCTAACAAACAATGCACTATTTATACAGTGTGTATACTTGTTGACATCTAACAAACAATGCACTATTTATACAATGTGTATACTTGTTGACATCTAACAAACAATGCACTATTTATACAATGTGTATACTTGTTGACATCTAACAAACAATGCACTATTTATACAGTGTGTATACTTGTTGACATCTAACAAACAATGCACTATTACATACTGTGTGTATACTTGTTGACATCTAACAAACAATGCACTATTACATACAGTATGTACACTTGTTGACATCTAACAAACAATGCACTATTACATACAGTATGTATACTTGTTGACATCTAACAAACAATGCACTATTACATACAGTATGTACACTTGTTGACATCTAACAAACAATGCACTATTACATACAGTGTGTATACTTGTTGACATCTAACAAACAATGCACTATTACATACAGTGTGTATACTTGTTGACATCTAACAAACAATGCACTATTACATACTGTGTGTATACTTGTTGACATCTAACAAACAATGCACTATTACATACAGTGTGTATACTTGTTGACATCTAACAAACAATGCACTATTACATACAGTGTGTATACTTGTTGACATCTAACAAACAATGCACTATTACATACTGTGTGTATACTTGTTGACATCTAACAAACAATGCACTATTACATACAGTATGTATACTTGTTGACATCTAACAAACAATGCACTATTACATACAGTATGTATACTTGTTGACATCTAACAAACAATGCACTATTACATACAGTGTGTATACTTGTTGACATCTAACAAACAATGCACTATTACATACAGTGTGTATACTTGTTGACATCTAACAAACAATGCACTATTACATACAGTGTGTATACTTGTTGACATCTAACAAACAATGCACTATTACATACAGTGTGTATACTTGTTGACATCTAACAAACAATGCACTATTACATACAGTGTGTATACTTGTTGACATCTAACAAACAATGCACTATTACATACAGTGTGTATACTTGTTGACATCTAACAAACAATGCACTATTACATACTGTGTGTATACTTGTTGACATCTAACAAACAATGCACTATTACATACAGTGTGTACACTTGTTGACATCTAACAAACAATGCATTATTGCATAGAATGTGTATACTTGTCATTTTAGTATTTACTGACAGGCAGCACACTATTCTATAGTGGTGTAACTGGTTAAAACAATTAACCACATCTAGATGTCTTTGGCCCTCCTTTTGGGAAAATAAACAACACATTTTATGAAATAATATATTCTTTTTCATATTTAAGAAAAGCATACTTATTAAATGACACACACATATATATATATATATGAAACACGTAAAACACTTGATTACTTCACAGATGTAATTGTATCTCACAATCAACAGCTGTTATCTTACCGATACAGATGTGAGATCAGTAGTTCCAACATATCTTTGTTTGTTTTTGGAAGGTTATAGACCAGTAAGTGTATGTCGTTAACCCTCTGACCTTTGTTTTCTTGCTCTGTTCAAACATGGTAGAAGAGAATCATACTGAAGTCATTTATTTTTAACATAATTATCTGCTATAGGTTTTAAACATTACATCACAGATATTCTCCTATTATAAACATGTACATGTTAGAGAAAATTAGTACTGATAAAGTTAGATAAACAAAATCAAAGGAAAGAACTGCATTATAAACAGCAAATTCAAACCTTTGACTAATTAGTTTGTTATAACCTAAAATGACACTGCAACAAAAATAAATTTAAAAAATAATAAACCAAAATGCTGGACTAATTAAAAAGACCCCAAGGTACAACATATATTGTGGGATATAAAATGTACCATAGGTTTTGGAGGTGACTGATAAAGTAGGATCCACATTGCAGTGGGGATACACTCTTTCAGTCTTAACCTCCAATTACCAGTCTCACATAAAGAAATAAAATAAAGAGTAGCAACAGATTTAAAATAGAAATGAAGAGAGTGAGATTTGGGTGCTCAAGCCCACAACATTCCATATCTATATCACCCTTCACTGCCTGCAGACAGTTGTGGGAAGGTGACTGCTCTCTGAAGTAAAGAAGAAAAAAAACTGAAAAGTAAAAATAAGAAAGGTAAAAATAATTTTATAATTTCAATAATCAGGTTTTTAAACAAGTAATAGGAATTCCGATGAGAACTAGCTATTCTAGTTGTATAGCAAATTTATATCTTTATGAGAATATATTTATTGAAAACACCTCAAATCCAAATATTTTTACCTTAACTTACAGATACATAGATGATTTAATTAGTATAAATAATCCTGAAATAAATAATGTTACTAACAGTATTTATCCAGCATAATTAGAAATTGAAAATACTTCAATATCTAGTACAGAAATACATAATTTAAATTTAGAAATTAAATTAATTGATAAGGATATCATTGTAAATATCTGTGACAAAAGAAAATATTTTGTTTTTCCAATTTATGGTTTACCCTCTTTTAATAATAATGTACCATATCCTTTTGTTATAAGTATTATAACTTTGCAGTTATTCAGATATTTTAATATATGTAATAAATTACAATATATTATTAATGATGTTGAAATACTGAAACAAACATTAACAGTTAATGGATTTAATAAAGAAACTTTAAATAAATTATTAAACTATTCTGTAACAAATATAATAATGTATTAAATAAATATAAAGAAATAAAAATTAGAGAAATTTTACTAAACATTTCTAATAACTATTTTTAGTTATGAATAACATCATTTAACAACAACATGGCACTACTTTATGTGGATGTACAATGTACACCTTGCCACACAAGCATAATAGTAGGCTTAATAAATGGGTGGTGGTTGGGTGCTATACTAGTTTATTTAGATAATTGAATGGGACTCTTGATACTAGTATAATTCGTTTACATGGCTACTAATTAGTGCCTTTCTAACATAATGAGGGCTGTAATGCTAACTTCAAGAGCTAAGTTTCAACTTACTTCCCACAAATGGTAGCTCCTTATTCTTCTTACTTTTCCCTTATTTTTATTTTTCAATTTATTTTTCTTTTCTTTAATTTGAGAGCAGTCACCCTCCCATAACTGTCTACAGACAGTGAAGGGTGATCTAGATATGGGTCGTGTGGGCTTTATATCTACTGCTACTCTTTTATTTCATTTCTTTATGTGACACTGATGAATAGAGGTTAAGACTGATAAGACAGTGCATCCTCAGCACAATATGGGTCCTACTTATTCAGCCACCTCCAAAACCTAGGGTACATTCTATATCCTACACAATAGCTTGTAACCTGGGATCTTTTTAATTAATGCAGCATTTTTAACTTTATTTCTGTTTTGGCTTATTTGTAGGTTATAACAAACTAATATATATATACATATGCATACACATCCATATTGGTTCCCAACAATAACAAAACAACAGAACCCAAAATATGAAAATTTCTGTTTATCCAAGACCATATTAAGTGGAGAGAACATGTGTTTATAATTAACTTTATTTGATCATTTCTAAAACATATGCTTAAATTCAAGACATTCAGAGAAAATATTTTCTCATTTAAATTTTACTATACATAAAGATGGAAAATTATATCATAAAAACTGATTTGGTGATTATTAATCAATAAAAAAAACACATCACAACTATTTTACGGTCAAGATTTTTTTCATATTTCAGTTGAAACTTACTAGCAGCGTTAATAAAGAGGTTGTGCAACTTATAGGTCATCAATGGTTCCGTAAGGTTCCTATGAATAAAGAGAGAGATAAATAACAAAACTGGAAGAAACAAGAAAACTACAATATAAATCAAAGTATGAACAGAAAAACAACCATAAAACACAGGTGAGTAATCTACTACATGAAGCAGTTTTTCACTACTCTGAATCACTAATCTAATACCTGAAGCAGTTTCCACTACTCTGAATCAGTAATCTAATACCGGAAGCAGTTTTTAACTACTCTGAATCAGTAATCTAATACCTGAAGCAGTTTTTCCCTACTCTGAATCAAGAATCTAATTCCTGAAATAGTTTTTCACTACTCTGAATCAGTAATCTATTACCTGAAACAGTAATCAATACTCTGAATCAGTAATCTAATACCTGAAGCAGTTTTTCACTACTCTGAATCAGTAATCTAATACCTGAAGCAGTTTTTCCCTACTCTGAATCAAGAATCTAATTCCTGAAACAGTTTTTCACTACTCTGAATCAGTAATCTAATACCTGAAACAGTTTTCCACTTCTTTGAATCAATAATTAAATATCTGAAGCATTTTTCCACTACGCTGAATCAATAATTAAATATCTGAAGCAGTTTCCACAACTCTAAATCAGTAATCTAATACCTGAAGCAGTTTCCACAACTCTGAATCAGTAATCTAATACCTGGAGCAGTTTTTCACTACTCTGAATCAATAATTAAATATCTGAAGCAGTTTCCACAACTCTGAATCAGTAATCTAATACCTGGAGCAGTTTTTCACTACTCTGAATCAGTAATCTAATACCTGGAGCAGTTTTTCACTACTCTGAATCAGTAATCTAACACCTGGAGCAGTTTTTCACTACTCTGAATCAGTAATCTAATACCTGAAGTAGTTTTTTAGTGCACTTGTAATGGTCTTCACTTCCCACTCTTCAGGATCATCCAAGTTGATATTACCACTTCGTTTTTTATCTGTGAATAAAAAATTTAATTAGATGAAAAAACTGTCCTTTTATACAAATAAATGTTTAACAACTTTTCAGATTTTATTAGATCCATAATTTTTGTTGAAAACCTAATTTTTGAAAATGTTTTATGTTTAACAAAAGAAACATTTATTTAAAGATGCAATGTATTTACCAAGAGCCAGCTTAGAGAGTCGTACCACCTTAGAGTTGACTCCCACCACTCGATAAATTCCCTGGTCCTGCAGACCTCTTTTCTCAACTACTTCTATACACTTCTTCACAAAGCTGAAGCCTACCTCATCAAGAATATCTACAAACCAGAAACATTAAACAAATGTTTACATACTTGTTTATTTCATACAACATTGTACATGTCAGTCAATTCTGTACACTATTGTGATACTCAATTTAAACACTAAAAAAAATTACTAAATATTTAATAATAAGTTTTCAGACATGGCTAGGTGAACTTAATAATAAGTTTTCAGACATGGCTAGGCGAACTTAATAATAAGTTTTCAGACATGGCTAGGCGAACTTAATAATAAGTTTTCAGACATGGCTAGGTGAACTTAATAATAAGTTTTCAGACATGGCTAGGTGAACTTAATAATAAGTTTTCAGACATGGCTAGGTGAACGTAATAATAAGTTTTCAGACATGGCTAGGTGAACTTAATAATAAGTTTTCAGACATGGCTAGGTGAACTTAATAATAAGTTTTCAGAGATGCCTAGGTGAACTTAATAATAAGTTTTCAGAGATGCCTAGGTGAACTTAATAATAAGTTTTCAGAGATGCCTAGGTGAACTTAATAATAAGTTTTCAGACATGGCTAGGTGAACTTAATAATAAGTTTTCAGAGATGCCTAGGTGAACTTTATAATAAGTTTTCAGAGATGCCGAGGTGAACTTAATAATAAGTTTTCAGACATGGCTAGGCGAACTTAATAATAAGTTTTCAGACATGGCTAGGTGAACTTAATAATAAGTTTTCAGACATGGCTAGGTGAACTTAATAATAAGTTTTCAGAGATGCCTAGGTGAACTTAATAATAAGTTTTCAGACATGGCTAGGTGAACTTAATAATAAGTTTTCAGACATGCCTAGGTGAACTTAATAATAAGTTTTCAGACATGGCTAGGTGAACTTAATAATAAGTTTTCAGACATGGCTAGGTGAACTTAATAATAAGTTTTCAGACATGGCTAGGTGAACTTAATAATAAGTTTTCAGACATGGCTAGGTGAACTTAATAATAAGTTTTCAGACATGGCTAGGTGAACTTAATAATAAGTTTTCAGAGATGCCTAGGTGAACTTAATAATAAGTTTTCAGACATGGCTAGGTGAACTTAATAATAAGTTTTCAGAGATGCCTAGGTGAACTTTATAATAAGTTTTCAGAGATGCCTAGGTGAACTTAATAATAAGTTTTCAGACATGGCTAGGCTTAACTTAATAATAAGTTTTCAGACATGGCTAGGTGAACTTAATAATAAGTTTTCAGACATGGCTAGGTGAACTTAATAATAAGTTTTCAGACATGGCTAGGTGAACTTAATAATAAGTTTTCAGACATGGCTAGGTGAACTTAATAATAAGTTTTCAGACATGGCTAGGTGAACTTAATAATAAGTTTTCAGACATGGCTAGGTGAACTTAATAATAAGTTTTCAGAGATGCCTAGGTGAACTTAATAATAAGTTTTCAGAGATGCCTAGGTGAACTTAATAATAAGTTTTCAGACATGGCTAGGTGAACTTAATAATAAGTTTTCAGACATGGCTAGGTGAACTTAATAATAAGTTTTCAGACATGGCTAGGCTTAACTTAATAATAAGTTTTCAGAGATGCCTAGGCGAACTTAATAATAAGTTTTCAGACATGGCTAGGTGAACTTAATAATAAGTTTTCAGAGATGCCTAGGTGAACTTAATAATAAGTTTTCAGACATGGCTAGGTGAACTTAATAATAAGTTTTCAGACATGCCTAGGTGAACTTAATAATAAGTTTTCAGAGATGCCTAGGTGAACTTAATAAGTTTTCAGACATGGCTAGGTGAACTTAATAATACGTTTTCAGACATGGCTAGGTGAAATTAATAATAAGTTTTCAGAGATGCCTAGGTGAACTTAATAATAAGTTTTCAGAGATGCCTAGGTGAACTTAATAATAAGTTTTCAGACATGGCTAGGTGAACATAATAAGTTTTCAGACATGGCTAGGCGAACTTAATAATAAGTTTTCAGACATGGCTAGGTGAACTTAATAATAAGTTTTCAGAGATGCCTAGGTGAACTTAATAATAAGTTTTCAGAGATGCCTAGGTGAACTTAATAATAAGTTTTCAGACATGGCTAGGTGAACTTAATAATAAGTTTTCAGACATGGCTAGGTGAACTTAATAAGTTTTCAGACATGGCTAGGCGAACTTAATAATAAGTTTTCAGAGATGCCTAGGCGAACTTAATAATAAGTTTTCAGAGATGCCTAGGTGAACTTAATAATAAGTTTTCAGACATGGCTAGGTGAACTTAATAATAAGTTTTCAGACATGGCTAGGTGACCTTAATAAGTTTTCAGACATGGCTAGGTGAACTTAATAATAAGTTTTCAGACATGGCTAGGTGAACTTAATAATAAGTTTTCAGACATGGCTAGGTGAACTTAATAATAAGTTTTCAGACATGCCTAGGTGAACTTAATAATAAGTTTTCAGACATGGCTAGGTAAACTTAATAATAAGTTTTCAGAGATGCCTAGGTGAACTTAATAATAAGTTTTCAGAGATGCCTAGGTGAACTTAATAATAAGGTATCAGAGATGCCTAGGTGAACTTTATAATAAGTTTTCAGAGATGCCTAGGTGAACTTAATGATAAGTTTTCAGACATGGCTAGGCGAACTTAATAATAAGTTTTCAGACATGCCTAGGTGAACTTAATAATAAGTTTTCAGACATGGCTAGGTGAACTTAATAATAAGTTTTCAAACATGGCTAGGTGAACTTAATAATAAGTTTTCAGACATGGCTAGGTGAACTTAATAATAAGTTTTCAGACATGGCTAGGTGAACTTAATAATAAGTTTTCAGACATGGCTAGGTGAACTTAATAATAAGTTTTCAGACATGGCTAGGTGAACTTAATAATAAGTTTTCAGAGATGCCTAGGTGAACTTAATAATAAGTTTTCAGACATGGCTAGGTGAACTTAATAATAAGTTTTCAGAGATGCCTAGGTGAACTTAATAATAAGTTTTCAGACATGGCTAGGTGAACTTAATAATAAGTTTTCAGACATGGCTAGGTGAACTTAATAATAAGTTTTCAGACATGGCTAGGTGAACTTAATAATAAGTTTTCAGAGATGCCTAGGTGAACTTAATAATAAGTTTTCAGAGATGCCTAGGTGAACTTAATAATAAGTTTTCAGACATGGCTAGGTGAACTTAATAATAAGTTTTCAGACATGGCTAGGTGAACTTTATAATAAGTTTTCAGAGATGCCTAGGTGAACTTTATAATAAGTTTTCAGAGATGCCTAGGTGAACTTTATAATAAGTTTTCAGACATGGCTAGGTGAACTTAATAATAAGTTTTCAGAGATGCCTAGGTGAACTTAATAATAAGTTTTCAGACATGGCTAGGTGAACTTAATAATAAGTTTTCAGACATGGCTAGGTGAACTTAATAATAAGTTTTCAGACATGTCTAGGTGAACTTAATAATAAGTTTTCAGACATGGCTAGGTGAACTTAATAATAAGTTTTCAGACATGGCTAGGTGAACTTAATAATAAGTTTTCAGACATGCCTAGGTGAACTTAATAATAAGTTTTCAGAGATGCCTAGGTGAACTTAATAATAAGTTTTCAGACATGGCTAGGGGAACTTAGTAATAAGTTTTCAGACATGGCTAGGCTTAACTTAATAATAAGTTTTCAGACATGGCTAGGCTTAACTTAATAATAAGTTTTCAGACATGGCTAGGTGAACTTAATAATAAGTTTTCAGACATGGCTAGGTGAACTTAATAATAAGTTTTCAGAGATGCCTAGGTGAACTTAATAATAAGTTTTCAGAGATGCCTAGGTGAACTTAATAATAAGTTTTCAGACATGGCTAGGTGAACTTAATAATAAGTTTTCAGACATGGCTAGGCGAACTTAATAATAAGTTTTCAGACATGGCTAGGTGAACTTAATAATAAGTTTTCAGACATGGCTAGGCGAACTTAATAATAAGTTTTCAGACATGGCTAGGCTTAACTTAATAATAAGTTTTCAGACATGGCTAGGCTTAACTTAATAATAAGTTTTCAGACATGGCTAGGTGAACTTAATAATAAGTTTTCAGACATGGCTAGGTGAACTTAATAATAAGTTTTCAGACATGGCTAGGTGAACTTAATAATAAGTTTTCAGACATGGCTAGGTGAACTTAATAATAAGTTTTCAGACATGGCTAGGCGAACTTAATAATAAGTTTTCAGAGATGCCTAGGTGAACTTAATAATAAGTTTTCAGAGATGCCTAGGTGAACTTAATAATAAGTTTTCAAACATGGCTAGGTGAACTTAATAATAAGTTTTCAGACATGGCTAGGTGAACTTAATAATAAGTTTTCAGACATGGCTAGGTGAACTTAATAATAAGTTTTCAGACATGGCTAGGTGAACTTAATAATAAGTTTTCAGACATGCCTAGGTGAACTTAATAATAAGTTTTCAGACATGGCTAGGTGAACTTAATAATAAGTTTTCAGACATGGCTAGACGAACCTAATAATAAGTTTTCAGACATGGCTAGGTGAACTTAATAATAAGTTTTCAGACATGGCTAGGTGAACTTAATAATAAGTTTTCAGACATGGCTAGGTGAACTTAATAATAAGTTTTCAGAGATGCCTAGGTGAACTTAATAATAAGTTTTCAGACATGGCTAGGTGAACTTAATAATAAGTTTTCAGACATGGCTAGGTGAACTTAATAATAAGTTTTCAGACATGGCTAGGCGAACTTAATAATAAGTTTTCAGACATGGCTAGGTGAACTTAATAATAAGTTTTCAGACATGGCTAGGTGAACTTAATAATAAGTTTTCAGACATGGCTAGGCAAACTTAATAATAAGTTTTCAGAGATGCCTAGGTGAACTTAATAATAAGTATTCAGACATGGCTAGGTGAACTTAATAATAAGTTTTCAGACATGGCTAGGTGAACTTAATAATAAGTTTTCAGACATGGCTAGGTGAACTTAATAATAAGTTTTCAGACATGCCTAGGTGAACTTAATAATAAGTTTTCAGAGATGCCTAGGTGAACTTAATAATAAGTTTTCAGACATGGCTAGGTGAACTTAATAATAAGTTTTCAGACATGGCTAGGTGAACTTTTAAAACACCAATAAGTTACAGATGATGATGTTTTGCTATAAGGAATAATTCAGAATTAATAATATAAGTTATCTAAAGAATTTACTTTGTGTTCCAAGTAAATAATAAATTCATAAACAGAAATTATTCTGTGAGAAGAAAATGCCATTATATTATTGACTTGTGAGTAAATATATTAAAATAGGTTTTTTTTCATTTTTATCTTTTTTGGTGACCAAGATAATATTTTTTAAACATTTTTACAGATTCTGTTCAAGATGGAGACACCAGTCATAGAAAATGCTACTCACAATCTTCTTGTTTAGTGACCTTTCCCAGCTGTGAGTAAGTCTACAGAGAAGTGAAACAAAACAGATATATTAATCATAAATACAACTATAAACACTGCTGGTCAAGTTTACCAAAACTTCAGTGAATTGGAAATTGCATTATTTTATATTGACAGTAAACCAAATCAGAGATTTTCAGTTATGTAATTAATAGAGTTACTGTGAATTTAGATATTCTGAAGTTTGGAATAAAAAAACACAAAGGTTATCTGCACCAGTCGTCAGTAACTTTGGACTGACAGCATTCACCATCAAATGAGGTTTGATCATCATTCTAATAAGAGACAAGAGTGTGCAGCAGACGATACAGATCAACTGAATGTAAATCATGAACCTTCAGCTAACAACTAAACTATATACAGTTCCAGAATCTAGAACAAATACCAATCACAATAAACCTTATTTGACATCTGAAGATAAAAATATTACAATTTTGGTCAACTAAACATTATTTGTGAACAACAGTTTAAGTTACTTTTTGTTAAAAAACACAACAACTGTTAATTCATAATTTATCTGTTAACTGTTCTCCTCTATACTATCTCTACAAAGAAGTTTATGGAAAAGAAGAACTTATTAAAAATTACTTCTGAAGCTTACTGATTGTTGGCTTCATTTCCAAAGTTTCTCATCAATAACTTGACTATACTTGATGTTAATTATAGTTCTAATTTATTATGTAGACTTTATACTTGATGTTAATTATAGTTCTAATTTATTATGTAGACTTTATACTTGATGTTAATTATAGTTCTAATTTATTATGTAGACTTTATACTTGATGTTAATTATAGTTCTAATTTATTATGTAGACTTTATACTTTATGTTAATTATAGTTCTAATTTATTATGTAGACTTTATACTTGATGTTAATTATAGTTCTAATTTATTATGTAGACTTTATACTTGATGTTAATTATAGTTCTAATTTATTATGTAGACTTTATACTTGATGTTAATTATAGTTCTAATTTATTATGTAGATTTATACTTTATGTTAATTATAGTTCTAATTTATTATGTAGACTTTATACTTTATATTAATTATAGTTCTAATTTATTATGTAGATTTATACTTTATGTTAATTATAGTTCTAATTTATTATGTAGACTTTATACTTTATGTTAATTATAGTTCTAATTTATTATGTAGACTTTCTCATTAATATTTTACCGTTTTGTGTAAATTATTGAATAAACTTACTCCTTATTTCTTTGCTCTAATGTGTAACTTGTAATTTATTGTTGCAAAAAGCATAATGCAAACTCACTTGTAAACATTATAGAGATATAAAATTTAAAGACCTAGAAAAACCACCAACATTGTTATAACTAATAATCTAATAACGTTGTTAATACATAGGAAATATAACAAGTTACAGACTGTAAAAAATTGAAAAAAATGAATCCATATTATCACATCTGATAATTACTGTACTTAATACAGTATGATACATTTCTATTAAAGTTTATTTGTAACTCTCATAACAAGTGTAAAGTTCTATTACACACCATTAAACTTCCTGCCCCATAAAAAGGTAAGGGAAACTTTTTCAAACTATCAATAACATAAGAAGAATCTTTCATGAAAAACAAATGTAACAATGAGATGCAACAGTTAGAAAAGTATTACAGCAATGTTTCATTTTAATTGGAATTCATTATTTCACTGTTCTTAATAAATACGTATATGTATTTACTTTTAGTCTTACAGGCAGAAACAGGGGACAGAAACATATCATAAAGACACGCATATGATAGACGTCAAATATACTTATCGGTTATTTCAACCACCGAACAAAAACATAACACCATTAAGACACATATGATAGACATCAAATATATCTACAGGTTCTTTCAACTGAGAAAGAGAAACATAATATCATAAAGACACGTATATGATAGACATCAAATATATCTACAGGTTCTTTCAATCTACAAACAAAAACATAATATCATAAAGACACATATATGATAGACATCAAATATATCTACAGGTTCTTTCAATCTACAAACAAAAACATAATATCATAAAGACACATATATGATAGACATCAAATATATCTACAGGTCCTTTCAACTGACAAACATAAACATAATATCATAAAGACATATATATGATAGATATCAAATATATTTACAGGTTCTTTCCAACTGACAAACAGAATTACCACAACAAAACAACACATATACAAGAGATATCAGATATAATTACAGGTTCTTTCCAACTGACAAACAGAATTACCACAACAAAACAACACATATACAAGAGATATCAGATATAATTACAGGTTCTTTCCAACTGACAAACAGAATTACCACAACAAAACAACACATATACAAGAGATATCAGATATAATTACAGGTTCTTTCCAACTGGCAAACAGAATTACCACAACAAAACAACACATATACAAGAGATATCAGATATAATTACAGGTTCTTTCCAACTGGCAAACAGAATTACCACAACAAAACAACACATATACAAGAGATATCAGATATAATTACAGGTTCTTTCCAACTGGCAAACAGAATTACCACAACAAAACAACACATATACAAGAGATATCAGATATAATTACAGGTTCTTTCCAACTGGCAAACAGAATTACCACAACAAAACAACACATATACAAGAGATATCAGATATAATTACAGGTTCTTTCCAACTGGCAAACAGAATTACCACAACAAAACAACACATATACAAGAGATATCAGATATAATTACAGGTTCTTTCCAACTGGCAAACAGAATTACCACAACAAAACAACACATATACAAGAGATATCAGATATAATTACAGGTTCTTTCCAACTGGCAACCAGAATTACCACAACAAAACAACACATATACAAGAGATATCAGATATAATTACAGGTTCTTTCCAACTCGCAAACAGAATTACCACAACAAAACAACACATATACAAGAGATATCAGATATAATTACAGGTTCTTTCCAACTGGCAAACAGAATTACCACAACAAAACAACACATATACAAGAGATATCGGATATAATTACAGGTTCTTTCCAACTGGCAAACAGAATTACCACAACAAAACAACACATATACAAGAGATATCAGATATATTTACAGGTTCTTTCCAACTGACAAACAGAATTACCACAACAAAACAACACATATACAAGAGATATCAGATATAATTACAGGTTCTTTCCAACTGACAAACAGAATTACCACAACAAAACAACACATATACAAGAGATATCAGATATAATTACAGGTTCTTTCCAACTGGCAAACAGAATTACCACAACAAAACAACACATATACAAGAGATATCAGATATAATTACAGGTTCTTTCCAACTGGCAAACAGAATTACCACAACAAAACAACACATATACAAGAGATATCAGATATAATTACAGGTTCTTTCCAACTGGCAAACAGAATTACCACAACAAAACAACACATATACAAGAGATATCAGATATATTTACAGGTTCTTTCGAACTGACAAACAGAATTACCACAACAAAACAACACATATACAAGAGATATCAGATATAACTACAGGTTCTTTCCTCTGGCAAACAGAATTACCACAACAAAACAACACATATACAAGAGATATCAGATATAATTACAGGTTCTTTCCAACTGGCAACCAGAATTACCACAACAAAACAACACATATACAAGAGATATCAAATATAATTACAGGTTCTTTCCAACTGACAAACAGAATTACCACAACAAAACAACACATATACAAGAGATATCAGATATAATTACAGGTTCTTTCCAACTGGCAAACAGAATTACCACAACAAAACAACACATATACAAGAGATATCAGATATAATTACAGGTTCTTTCCAACTGGCAAACAGAATTACCACAACAAAACAACACATATACAAGAGATATCAGATATAATTACAGGTTCTTTCCAACTGGCAAACAGAATTACCACAACAAAACAACACATATACAAGAGATATCAGATATAATTACAGGTTCTTTCCAACTGGCAAACAGAATTACCACAACAAAACAACACATATACAAGAGATATCAGATATATTTACAGGTTCTTTCGAACTGACAAACAGAATTACCACAACAAAACAACACATATACAAGAGATATCAGATATAACTACAGGTTCTTTCCTCTGGCAAACAGAATTACCACAAGAAAACAACACATATACAAGAGATATCGGATATAATTACAGGTTCTTTCCAACTGACAAGCAGAATTACCACAACAAAACAACACATATACAAGAGATATCAGATATATTTATAGGTTCTTTCCAACTGACAAACAGAATTACCACAACAAAACAACACATATACAAGAGATATCAGATATATTTACAGGTTCTTTCCAACTGACAAACAGAATTACCACAACAAAACAACACATATACAAGAGATATCAGATATAATTACAGGTTCTTTCCAACTGACAAACAGAATTACCACAACAAAACAACACATATACAAGAGATATCAGATATAATTACAGGTTCTTTCCAACTGGCAAACAGAATTACCACAACAAAACAACACATATACAAGAGATATCAGATATAATTACAGGTTCTTTCCAACTGGCAAACAGAATTACCACAACAAAACAACACATATACAAGAGATATCAGATATATTTACAGGTTCTTTCGAACTGACAAACAGAATTACCACAACAAAACAACACATATACAAGAGATATCAGATATAACTACAGGTTCTTTCCTCTGGCAAACAGAATTACCACAACAAAACAACACATATACAAGAGATATCAGATATAATTACAGGTTCTTTCCAACTGGCAAACAGAATTACCACAACAAAACAACACATATACAAGAGATATCAGATATAATTACAGGTTCTTTCCAACTGACAAACAGAATTACCACAACAAAACAACACATATACAAGAGATATCAGATATAATTACAGGTTCTTTCCAACTGACAAACAGAATTACCACAACAAAACAACACATATACAAGAGATATCAGATATAACTACAGGTTCTTTCCAACTGGCAAACAGAATTACCACAACAAAACAACACATATACAAGAGATATCAGATATATTTACAGGTTCTTTCGAACTGACAAACAGAATTACCACAACAAAACAACACATATACAAGAGATATCAGATATAACTACAGGTTCTTTCCTCTGGCAAACAGAATTACCACAACAAAACAACACATATACAAGAGATATCAGATATAATTACAGGTTCTTTCCCATCCATTGCATCTAACCATAACCTTCTATCTTCTTCAGACAGTGCCTGGTACGTTAATGAAGATGGTCGGTCTTGCGGCACAACGTCAAAACAAAACCTTTTGTCGATCGATTCACTCATCCGCCTGGTGAGTACAATAAAAACAAAATTATTTATAGTACAGTGTACGTTACAATAACAAAGCTCAAATTTAGTGTTAATTTTTATTAATTCAGTTTTTATCGTATGCAAGAAAAAACAGTATTCGATACAAAATACAAAACGAAAATGCAGATTTACACACAATGTAAGTTATTAAAACATCTGCAACAGATAAAACACATCATAATTCGGTTTGTTAACATTACATAATACAACAAAATCAAATCAAAGTGACAAGTATGCAATAGAAGAAAATCTACATCTTTAAGAGCTGCTAAATCTGTCAACAAATTAAGTAAAAGCAAGGAAAATTCCTTTGTAGTCAACTGTTCACAGAAATGTAGTAAAATCTCAAAATGTATAAAGGCACACTTAACCCTTTTGTAACAAGTGTGTCTAACTGGGCATGCCACAGTTTTAGTTATATTCAAAATTTAAACTTTTTGTTTGTGTTAAACTAATAAGTTTAACACAAAGGTATGACTAATAAACAATATTTTAACAGTATGTACATTTTAATATCTTATATTTAAAAGGCAATATTTTCAAAATCCTGAATTTCACCTGTTGTGAGAAACATGACATTTTCTCCTCTTCTCTGTTTGATTTTCTACCCCTCCAATAAGTATGAAACATGTGAATTACTCACAATAAAATTGTCATTGTTCAGACAAACTACAATTTCTATAGCTTTCAATCTTGTTTGATTACAAATTTTTCACACAGAAAATCAAATCTCTCTTACCAGTCTCGTTTGTCACATCCTTTTTTCAGGATTTACAAATTGTTCTCTATTACTATTACTTCTGTGCTATATATATAAAACCAATAGTAAACCACACTTTTCATCTAATGTATTATATTACACTGTTTTCTGAGAAAACAATTGTCAATTTCTTCTGTTGGGAAAGATACCAACTAGCTTAGATGAATTTGCAACAATTTTTGCTACAGAGGTAGAAAGCCAGAAAAATAATGACAGTTGGCTGCTTTATAAATGGTTATTATTCTATGTTATTTGGTGGATTATTTAATTAAATAAAAAAATATTTAGTGCATTACTACCATTAGCACAAACAAAGTAAGGTTAAGTGTCTTCAACAGCAAAATAAAAAAGACTTGGGTGGGTACCTTATTACTTTATTTCCATGTTTATTTATTACTATGAAAGTATGTAAAATGCAGTATTTAGTATCTCTTTAGGTTAGTTAAAGTTAGATTACATAAAATAAAATAAAATAAATATATATAATAAAAATATTTCATAAGGCATGCAGAGAGTAGTTTGTGGATATCGTAAATTTGAGCCCCATGTTCAACAAGTCAACGTACAAATTATGATGGTGTAAAGAACAGTCAGACTTGGTTCAAAGGGCAATAAAGAAAATTAAAATGTATAAAGAGATGTATACTGACACAAATCTATAATTACTTATGATAAACAAATGTAGTTTCATGTTACAATTTGAAGGCACTTTAGGTAGAAGAAAATGGCAATTTAGCATTATTTCAATTTTTTGTGGTTACAAAATTGGTCAAATTGACCAACCTTTTATAGATCTACCATAAGTAAAATAACAGAAAAGATGCACAGTTTTACTGAAAACAAACACTGTAATATATTTATAAGCTTTTAGATATTACACAAATAATAGTTGAGATTTTTGGAATGAAGCACAGATTTTTAATAGTAGCATGAAATTCACCTCGCACTCAGACTAGTCACAAAACAGACACAATATTTTCACAAACAAATCTTTAATAAAAAATTGATTTTCTGTGTACAAAATATTTGTGATCTTTACTAAAAGTCTACCAAATTTTGTGAAGATACACATGAAACATTAAAAGTTACAGTATAAATACTTAACATGCCAATGTAAACAATCTCATGTAATCTCTACCAAGCTCATCACAAACGGGTTTACACACGAGTTTAAGTTAAACTTTGTTAGACATCAAGACTAAAATACACTTTACCTACACATGCACTCCAGACTAAATTTACTTAATGTGCCAGGTCCAAGCCACAGTGTACTTAAAATACCAGGTTCAAGCTGCATTTCACTTAATGTACTAGATCCAAGTCAAAGTTTCCTTAATGTACCAGGTCCAAGCCACAGTGTACTTAATATACCAGAAAAGGTACACACCAAAGTTTACACAATATACCAAGTCCAAGCTTACTTAACATATTAAATTTAAGTTTATTTAATACACCAATTCCAAGACACCATTCACCTGTCTTTATGGTAGCAAACTTTCCTAAGCCTTTTCTCTAATTACTACATTTTTCAGCTCCTCACCAGATCATCTGTATTCAGAGTAACAACTTTTCTGAACTGTTGTCTACAGTACTTTCTATAGACAAAAGACTTGCTACTCTAATTACAAAACAATTCCTATCACTATTGAAGTAAGTACAGGTTGAGTATAACCGTAATGAACTAATAAGCAGAAGTGATGATTCATGTGACTGTTCAATCAACATGAAAACGATTACATTTATAATGTGTAAACAAACAGAAAATAAACTCACCTTGTACATTCCTTTACTATCAGTGTGTCTGTTGTTGACTATAACAAAGAATAAAAATATCAAATTCTCAGGCACCATGACAAAGGATTATCCACTAGTAATGTTATACATAAAAACTAAAACAAAAACCAGACAACGTGAATTTTGTTAACATTTTGTGTACTTTCTAAACTATAACAAGATCCAGACAAGTTGAATTTTGTTAACATTTTGTGTACTTTCTAAACTATAACAAGATCCAGACAAGTTGAATTTTGTTATCATTTTGTGTACTTTCTAAACTATAACAAGATCCAGACAAGTTGAATTTTGTTAACATTTTGTGTACTTTCTAAACTATAACAAGATCCAGACAAGTTGAATGTTGTTAACATTTTGTGTTTTTTCTAAACTATAACAAGATCCAGACAAGTTGAATGTTGTTAACATTTTGTGTACTTTCTAAACTATAACAAGATCCAGACAAGTTGAATGTTAACATTTTGTGTACTTTCTAAACTATAACAAGGTCCAGACAAGTTGAATTTTGTTAACATTTTGTGTACTTTCTAAACTATAACAAAAACCAGACAAGTTGAATTTTGTTAACATTTTGTGTACTTTCTAAACTATAACAAGATCCAGACAAGTTGAATGTTGTTAACTAAACTATAACAAGATCCAGACAAGTTGAATGTTGTTAACATTTTGTGTACTTTCTAAACTATAACAAGATCCAGACAAGTTGAATTTTGTTAACATTTTGTGTACTTTCTAAACTATAACAAGATCCAGACAAGTTGAATGTTGTTAACATTTTGTGTTCTTTCTAAACTATAACAGTAAAGCAGGCCAGGTGTATCTCATGTAGTAGAAGTCAGGTGTATCGAACATCAAGTCATATAAAAACAGAAATGTTTAAAAAAGAGAACATAGTGAAATAAAATTAAAATCTCTGTAAATATATAACCCAGAAAAGTAACCTAGTTATATGACAATGTATTGTAAAAAAGATTATATTAAAGACATAATTAGAACAAATTTGACATATTCTATTTTCAGCATGAAAAGCATGTTCTTAATTATAATGCATTGTTAATATTGTCAATTATAATATATTGTTAATATTGTCAATTATAATATATTGTTAATATTGTCAATTATAATATATTGTTAATATTGTTAATTATGATATGTTGTTAATATTGTTAATTATGATATGTTGTTAATATTGTTAATTATGATATGTTGTTAATATTGTTAATTATGATATATTGTTATTTACAATGTATTTACTATGTTTACACATAACATGTTTTTAGGAAACCATGTACTTCAGGTTTCTAATCTCTACATTAGATGATGTTCAAACAAGAACAGATTTCTGAATATATTGACAGTTTTAGTAAAACTAAGTATCAAACCTCCTTTGATTTACTTTTTTCAGGTTAATTTAAGGAGATAATACATGTCCATGTGTATTTTTTATATGTTTACTACATTTTTTAAACAAGAACAAGTGCCCACAGTGTTGCTTATAGTGATGTAACCCAACACTAAAAGGTAATCCTTCCTACAATATGAACATCATATTTAATTAGTTATGGTGATTACACAGTAAACTTTTATTTCTGACCTTAATAAGAAACTTGTTTTGATCAGAAGTAAATTAGTAATCATTTCTCATAATCTGTAACAGATGCTACAGATAATGTTAAATACAGATATTCACAGTACACCATCACCAGGAATACCTCAGTAAATTAGTAATCATTTCTCATAATCTGTAACAGATGCTACAGATAATGTTAAATACAGATATTCACAGTACACCACCATTACCTCAGTAAATTAGTAATCATTTCTCATAATCTGTAACAGATGCTACAGATAATGTTAAATACAGATATTCACAGTACACCACCATTACCTCAGTAAATTAGTAATCATTTCTCATAATCTGTAACAGATGCTACAGATAATGTTAAATACAGATATTCACAGTACACCACCACCATTATCTCAGACTGGCCATATCTTGGGTCTTACATATATTTTCAAATTTTACAAGAAAAATTTTCCAGCAATTTTGTTTTCTAAATGAACAATACACAACAATACATATAAGTAAACTTACTATTTTCCCTGTTGTTTGTGAGTAAGGAATCATTGTAAATTTTCTGTTTCCTTTTTGATACTGACAAAACTGTTTATTCCATGTGGTCCCCAGTGCCTCTGTTGACAGTGTTAAATCATAATAACAAACACATATTGTTGTATATACCTTTGATTTAAAAACCTCACACTTCATAGAAGTAACATACCTTACGGTAAGAACATCACACTTAATAGAAGTAACGTACCTTACGGGTAACAACCTCACACTTTATAGAAGTAACGTACCTTACGAGTAAGAGCCTCACACTTTATAGAAGTAAAGTACCTTACGGGTAAGAACCTCACACTTTATAGAAGTACCGTACCTTACGGGTAACAACCTCACACTTTATAGAAGTAATGTACCTTACGGGTAAGAACCTCACACTTTATAGAAGTACCGTACCTTACGGGTAACAACCTCACACTTTACAGAAGTAATGTACCTCCACGGTAAGAACCTCACACTTTAAAGAAGTAACGCACCTTCACGGGTAAGAACCTCACACTTTATAGAAGTAACATACCTTACAGGTAAGAACCTCACACTTTGTGGAAGTAACATACCTTACAGGTAAGAACCTCATTTTTATAATTAACAACTTATAATTACAAGTGTAAAATTTACACATATTTAATACAAGAAAACTTTTCTATACTTGAAGTTTATTAACTTAAATTGAAAAATTGCTAAGTTATTATAGAGTTTTATAACTGTGTAAATTTAAAACATTTTTTATAGATTACTTACCTTACCTATATAATTTAGTTACACTCATTTCTTTATACAAGGAAAGTGATTTTAACTACTACATGATACAAAATAGAAGGAATTCATTACTGTTTTAAAACATGAATTATGTTTCCTAATACATTCATTATTTAAGTTACTTCATATCAATATCTCCCACAAAATATGCATGTACATGCAGAGGCAGATTAAGGAGCAGATGAATGTGAAGCTAACCTTTTTTCACTAAGCATATAATTGTGGCTAAAGGCTAAGGTTCAAAAGATCTAAACCTCGTGACAGGTTTGTTTTTTTTAGCTCTAGCATAGGGCTACAGTCCCTGCCTTAATCTGCACCTGTGTAGTTGTACCACACTATGACAAACTAAATGTTTTTAGCATATCATACCATCATATAGTATCACAATATTTCTCATTGGACTTACTCTTTTCCATGAGGAATAAATAACCCTGTCTAGTATACATTTTGTTGAGGGAACCAGGATCTTGGTATTTCTAGAAACAGAAAATTCATGCACTAGCACTTACAGATAAACCAAAGTAACACACATAATGTATGTTCTAATGACATTCCAATGTTTAAGCACAAAAACCAAAGTAACACACATACTTTAGGTTCTAATGACATTCCAATGTTTAAGCACAAAAACCAAAGTAACACACATACTTTAGGTTCTAATGACATTCCAATGTTTAAGCACAAAAACCAAACACACATACTTTAGGTTCTAATGACATTCCAATGTTTACACACAAAAACCAAAGTAACACACATTATTTATGTTCTAATGACATTCCAATGTTTAAGCACAAAAACCAAACACACATACTTTAGGTTCTAATGACATTCCAATGTTTACACACAAAAACCAAAGTAACACACATACTTTAGGTTCTAATGACATTCCGATGTTTACACAAAAAAACCAAAGTAACACACATACTTTAGGTTCTAATGACATTCCAATGTTTACACAAACATTTTTTGGTGTTTTTGTAGAAAAGATCAGACACAAATTCCTGGTATACATATAAAACCTATATACAAAACCTGGAGACTGTCAGGTAAAAATCACAGCCTACATATAAAACCTGGAGAATATTAGGTAATAAATCACAGCCTACATAGAAAACCTGGAAAAGGTCATACATTAAGCAACAACTAAACTATATACAAAAAGATCAGGCAAGCATCAACTTCAATTCTACATAGAAATCACTGAATACATTAGACACTACATTCCAACCTACATATAAAAAATGGTTTCAAAGTTAGCATGTTTTGGCTATTCAACTAACTTCCTTAATTCACAACTTCAGTATGTTGGATATTTTGCAAAATGTTTTTACAACTACCAGTTACACATGTGTATAATTTATACACATGTATTCAAGTGGCACACTACAAACAAAAGATTGAATTATTTGTAAATGTTTCATACCATGCACAGTCAGGTTTAGTGAGCATGACTTATTGATCTCTAAGTAACATTCACTTCAAACTAATATAAAATCAATTCTGTAAAGACAAAACCAAGAATCTTGATTCTTCAAGTTTTAACATTATAAATAAATGTACACCACATACAAAATTAATTAATATATCAATCAGGGTCCTTGAAAAAGTTCTCATGTGGCCACTCCATACATGTTACTCGGACATGAAAACTGTTCTCTCATGGCCACCCATATGTGTCACTTGAACATGAAAATGATTCTCATAAGGCTACTCAAAATGTCTCAGTTGGACATGAAAACAGTTCACATGTGGTCACTCCATGCGTGTCACTTGGACATGAAAATGTTTCTCGTGTGGTCACTCCATATGTGCCACTTGGACATGAAAATAGTTCTCGTGTGGCCACTCCATATGTGTCACTTGAACATGAAAACAGTTCTCATTTAGTTACTCCATATGTGTCACTTGAACATGAAAACAGTTCTCATTTAGTTACTCCATATGTGTCACTTGGACATGAAAATGGTTCTTATTTAGTCACTCCATATGTGTCACTTGAACATGAAAATGGTTCTTATTTAGTCACTCCATATGTGTCACTTCGACATGAAAATGGTTCTTATTTAGTCACTCCATATGTGTCACTTGGACACGATAACAGTTTTTGTGGCCATTTCATAAAAGAAAATAATATTGACATGTATCAGTCTTGGCCCATGAAAACAGTTCTCATGTGACATTTGAGTTAAGATCATTCACTGTAAGTGAAGGAAACTTTATTTATTAAACAGTACACCCTACACATAATAATCCTACCTCCAGCATTCGAAGCTTTAACTGAGACGCTTCACAGGTGGTGGCATCATAATTGTCTCTTGTCTGAAACATAAATTCAAATATTAAAACAGACAACCTTCCGTCAACATCCTCTTACAAATTTCTAGCTGTATTAATAAATACTGAGTCTTGTGAGCCATTCTTTATTACACACACCATCTATTATTTAACTAATTCACAGTAAAGTTATCTATCAATATATTTAAAAACATAATAAAACAAACTCTTTCCTATAATTATTTCATTCAAAAGTAGTCAAAAGCTATATGCACTGGCCATCCTTAATATTGAAGCAAGACTTTCGGAAAGACACACATTAAATACCACATGTCACTGTTCCTTGGGTTTCTCTTTCATCAATGAAAGACTGACCATCACATTAAAACAGTCCCATGACTGAAAAGGTGAGAGTGCTTTGTGACAGTAATCAAACCTACCACCCTCTAATTCCTAGTTGAGCACCATAAACATCGGGCCCTGCCACACCTTAACATTCTCAATAAGATGGAGTATTTTTAACTGTATCACAACTAATATGAACCTATTTCGATCAGCAAATATATACATACATGCAACCATGGACACACACACACGATATAAAGGCTTCCCCCAGGGGATCAACAACAATTCTTAAGCCTACGATGCTAAACAATAGGTTTCAATACCTAGGATAAGCAGAGCCTATTGATTGACTTTGTGCTTATAAACAACCAAACAAAACTAATTTACGAAACACGTCATATTAAATATATTCTATAAACACTCCATTGAAAAAATAAGATATAAACCACTAATTGGAAGGATAAAACACAGGTGAGTATCTTAATGATATGGCAAATCACTAATAAAGACTTAACTTCTGTTTTATTTCTAATACTTACTCTCTGTAATCAGATCTGCAAATCTGTCATGAAAGACTTGAAATCTTTGGCTACTTCATGTCCTAAAAAAATAAATATAAATTTAAAGCAAAGTACAGTGATCTTACCAATAAGCTGTACTTAAACCTTGTTTTAAAGTGTGTGAATTCTGTTTTCAAGCACCAATAAATAAAGACCATCAAAAAAATAACACATATTTCCATTACAGGAGGACCCACATTACACGACAACTTCTAGAGTTACACAAATCATTAAAAGATGAGAACATGGGAACTGAAAATTAAAACCAAACCACTAGAATAATATAACCTCAACGTTGACGACAAAACATTAACAATATAACAATAATAAAACCTCTACTTTCACGACACAACATTAACAAATCAACAATAAAGCCTTAATGAAAAGACATTAACATAACAATAATAAAACCAATACCTTCATAACAGAACATTAACAATATAACAATAATAAAACCAATACTTTCATAACAGAACATTAACAACTGAACAGTAATAAAACCAATACCTTCATGACAAGACATTAACAACATAACAATAATAAAACCAACACTTTCAGGACACAACATTAAGAACTTACCAATAATAAAACCAATACCTTTGTGACAGAAAATAACAGCATAACAATAAAACTAATACCTTCATAACAGAACATTAAGAACTCACCAATAATAAAACCAATACCTTTGTGACAGAAAATAACAGCATAACAATAAAACCAATACCTTCATAACAGAACATTAAGAACTTACCAATAATAAAACCAATACCTTTGTGACAGAACATAACAGCATAACAATAAAACCAATACCATCATGACAAGCTATTAACAACATAACAATAATAAAACCAACACTTTCAGGACACAACATTAAAAACTTACCAATAATAAAACCAATACCTTTGTGACAGAAAATAACAGCATAACAATAAAACCAATACCTTCATAACAGAACCTTAAGAACTCACCAATAATAAAACCAATACCTTTGTGACAGAAAATAACAGCATAACAATAAAACCAATACCTTCATAACAGAACATTAAGAACTTACCAATAATAAAACCAATACCTTCGTGACAGAACATAACAGCATAACAATAAAACCAATACCATCATGACAAGCTATTAACAATATAACAATAGTAAAACCAGTACCTTCATAAGAGAACATCAAACATTGAACAGTAATAAAACCAATACCTTCATGACAGAGCATTAATAACATAAATATAAAACCAATACCTTCATGACTAGACAATAACATAATAATAAAACCAATACCTTTGTGACAAGACATTAACAACATAACAATAATAAAACCAACACTTTCAGGACACAACATTAAGAACTTACCAATAATAAAACCAATACCTTTGTGACAGAAAATAACAGCATAACAATAAAACTAATACCTTCATAACAGAACATTAAGAACTCACCAATAATAAAACCAATACCTTTGTGACAGAAAATAACAGCATAACAATAAAACCAATACCTTCATAACAGAACATTAAGAACTTACCAATAATAAAACCAATACCTTTGTGACAGAACATAACAGCATAACAATAAAACCAATACCATCATGACAAGCTATTAACAACATAACAATAATAAAACCAACACTTTCAGGACACAACATTAAAAACTTACCAATAATAAAACCAATACCTTTGTGACAGAAAATAACAGCATAACAATAAAACCAATACCTTCATAACAGAACCTTAAGAACTCACCAATAATAAAACCAATACCTTTGTGACAGAAAATAACAGCATAACAATAAAACCAATACCTTCATAACAGAACATTAAGAACTTACCAATAATAAAACCAATACCTTCGTGACAGAACATAACAGCATAACAATAAAACCAATACCATCATGACAAGCTATTAACAATATAACAATAGTAAAACCAGTACCTTCATAAGAGAACATCAAACATTGAACAGTAATAAAACCAATACCTTCATGACAGAGCATTAATAACATAAATATAAAACCAATACCTTCATGACTAGACAATAACATAATAATAAAACCAATACCTTTGTGACAAGACATTAACAACATAACAATAATAAAACCAATACCTTCATGACAGAACATTAACAACATAATAATAAAACCAATACTTTCAGACACAACATTAAGAAAATAATAATAAAACCAATACCTTCATGACAGAGCATTAATAACATAACAATAAAACCAATACCTTCATGACCAGACATTAACAGCATAATAATAAAACCAATACCTTTATCACTAGACATTAACAACATAATAATAAAACCAACACCTTCATGACAAGATATTAAAAGCATAACAATAATAAAACCAATACCATCACCACAAAATATTAACAATATAACAATAGTAAAACCAGTACCTTCATAACAGAACATTAAAAACTGAACAGTAATAAAACCAATACCTTCGTGACAGAGCATTAATAACGTAACAATAAAACCAATACCTTCATGACAAAACATTTACTTACCAATAATAAAACCAATACCTTCATGACAAAACATTAACAGCACAACAATAAAACCAATACCATCATGAAAAGATATTAACAGTATAACAATAGTAAAACAAGTACCTTCATAACAGAACATTAATAACATAACATTAAAACCAATACCTTCATGACCAGACATTAACAACATCATAATAAAACCAATACCTTCATGACAAGACATTAACAACATAACAATAGTAAAACCAATACCTTCATGACAAAACATTAACAGCACAACAATAAAACCAATACCATCATGAAAAGATATTAACAGTATAACAATAGTAAAACAAGTACCTTCATAACAGAACATTAATAACATAACATTAAAACCAATACCTTCATGACCAGACATTAACAACATCATAATAAAACCAATACCTTCATGACAAGACATTAACAACATAACAATAGTAAAACCAATACCTTCATGACCAGACATTAACAACATCATAATAAAACCAATACCTTCATGACAAGACATTAACAACATAACAATAGTAAAACCAATACCTTCATGACAGAACAATAATAACATAACAATAAAACCAATACCTTCATGACAGAACAATAATAACATAACAATAAAACCAATACCTTCATGACAGAACATTAACAGCATAATAATAAAACCAATACCTTCATGACAAGACATTAACAACATAACAATAGTAAAACCAATACCTTCATGACAAAACATTAACAGCACAACAATAAAACCAATACCATCATGAAAAGATATTAACAGTATAACAATAGTAAAACAAGTACCTTCATAACAGAACATTAATAACATAACATTAAAACCAATACCTTCATGACCAGACATTAACAACATCATAATAAAACCAATACCTTCATGACAAGACATTAACAACATAACAATAGTAAAACCAATACCTTCATGACAAGACATTAACAACATAACAATAGTAAAACCAATACCTTCATGACAGAACAATAATAACATAACAATAAAACCAATACCTTCATGACAGAACAATAATAACATAACAATAAAACCAATACCTTCATGACAGAACATTAACAGCATAATAATAAAACCAATACCATCATGACAGAACATTAACAGCATAATAATAAAACCTGTACTTTGCTAACAGAACATTAACAACAATAAAACCTGTACTTCAATGACAGAACATTAAGAACTAAGCAATAATATAACCTGTACTTTGAAGACAGAACATTAACAACTCAACAACAATAAAACCTGTACTTCGATCACAGAACAATAATAAATACTGTACTTTGAAGACAGAACAGTAACCAATGAACAATAACATAACCTGTACTTTAACAACAAAATTAACAACTTAGCCACCAAAAAATCTGTATTTTGATGATAAAACATTAACAGCTTAACAACAATAAAACAAATGCCTTCATGACAGGACATTAACAACTTAACAACAATAAAATCTATATCACATATCAACAATAAAATCTATATCACATATCAACAATACTGAGACCCTGATTTATATAATACAATGTTCAGAAAACAGTTTAACTATACAGTAACCTTGAGTATTAAAAAACAAAAGTAACTGAATCCTTACCTTGATGATAGAATGTCAACCAGCCATACATGAAACTAAGAATCTGTTCAAACAAAATAAGACACTTTTAAGAAGTCATTGTTTCAAAATATTAATCACAAACAATAACTTTTAATCAATCATAATTCTACATTCCAATTTTAAAAATATGTAACAGTACTTAACATCCAAAGTTAAGTACATACCTAACAGTACCTTGGGTCAAATTAAACAATAGATAACAGTACTTTGCATCAAGTTAAACAAACCTAACACTATTTTACATCAAGTTAAACAAACCTAACAGTACTTTAGATTAAATTAAACAATACATAACAGTACTTTACATCAAGTTAAACAATACATAACAGTATATTTTCATCCATAGTTAATCAATACATAAGAGTTCCTTACACCTAATATTAAATTAATTATAATATTAATTTCATTTCTCAAGATTATGTAACGAAAATGATTTTTGTTTTAGTTTATTTCACGTCGTTTAACTTCCACATTTTTGTGAAATTTAACAACCAGTTTATTACAAGTCATTTTACTTAAACACATGAACACTATGTTGAAATAAGTATTTTATCACTACTTTTGTACTTAAACACATGAACACTATGTTGAAATAAGTATTTTATCACTACTTTTGTACTTAAACACATGAACACTATGTTGAAATAAGTATTTTATCACTACTTTTTTGTAATTTTAAACACATGAACACTATGTTGAAATAAGTATTTTATCACTACTTTTGTACTTAAACACATGAACACTATGTTGAAATAAGTATTTTATCACTACTTTTGTACTTAAACACATGAACACTATGTTGAAATAAGTATTTTATCACTACTTTTGTACTTAAACACATGAACACTATGTTGAAATAAGTATTTTATCACTACTTTTGTACTTAAACACATGAACACTATGTTGAAATAAGTATTTTATCACTACTTTTGTACTTAAACACATGAACACTATGTTGAAATAAGTATTTTATCACTACTTTTGTACTTAAACACATGAACACTATGTTGAAATAAGTATTTTATCACTACTTTTGTACTTAAACACATGAACACTATGTTGAAATAAGTATTTTATCACTACTTTTGTACTTAAACACATGAACACTATGTTGAAATAAGTATTTTATCACTACTTTTGTACTTAAACACATGAACACTATGTTGAAATAAGTATTTTATCACTACTTTTGTACTTAAACACATGAACACTATGTTGAAATAAGTATTTTATCACTACTTTTGTACTTAAACACATGAACACTATGTTGAAATAAGTATTTTATCACTACTTTTGTACTTAAACACATGAACACTATGTTGAAATAAGTATTTTATCACTACTTTTGTACTTAAACACATGAACACTATGTTGAAATAAGTATTTTATCACTACTTTTGTACTTAAACACATGAACACTATGTTGAAATAAGTATTTTATCACTACTTTTGTACTTAAACACATGAACACTATGTTGAAATAAGTATTTTATCACTACTTTTGTACTTAAACACATGAACACTATGTTGAAATAAGTATTTTATCACTACTTTTGTACTTAAACACATGAACACTATGTTGAAATAAGTATTTTATCACTACTTTTGAAAATTATTGTTATGTTATTAAAATGCAAAATATTACAATTATCTTAAAGTGTTAATATCATTCCAAAAAATACATTTGTGTTACTTATTTCTAGAAAACTGAAACAAAGAATAAGTGCCAGGAGTATCTACTTTGTTAGAGTTGTAACCCTACTAACCATTATGTACATTGTATAATACATCCATTCCAACTCACACTGCTCCACTTATGGATATAAAACATACACACTCACTATTTCTACAAATTCAAACTTCTTTCTTTCCTGTACTTCTTGTAACTGGAACACATACTCTAAAGATGCTCTACAGAAGTCTCGTTGTGCCATCTGAAGGGACGCATCGCCTAAAGAGAAAATCCTTCACTACAAGCATCATGCAAACTGTTCTTCAGTTTCACATTATCATTCATATGTTCTTAACAATGTAACAAACTGTTTACTTTTAACGAAACAAAACGTAGGCTTCATTCCATTAAACAACTTCATCCTGTACTGTGAAAAAACTTTGATGAAACTTAAGATAAATTAGTTCATGTCTTTTAAATGAAATTTCCTCTTCACATGCTGGACAATGTTATTCTACAATAGTTCCCAGAAAGGAAAAACTGGATATTAGAAAATATTAAGTGTTAGAACTGGAATTATCTGAACTGGTCATGTTCATACACAATATTAAAATGTGTTCGTGTGGAATGGTGAAACATATATTTACATAATATATGTTCACATGGCAATACTAATTATTTCCACCTTATCAGCTCCAACTAATAAGACAATGTCAGAACATATATTTCTAGCATTCAGAGACATACAGACTCAACAAGTATAAATGACACACACACATACAACAGGTAGAAATGACACACAAAAACACTAGTAAGGTTGGAAAGACACAAAAATACTAGTAAGGCTGGTATAACACAAACACATTATGAACAGCACCAATGTAATACGCTGATGAAGCAACACCAATGATACAATCTATGGTCATTTGAGAAATCATAACAATTATAAATCTACAACAATCAATAAGTAAAAAAACAATTGCTGTGGTCTGGTGTTCAGCTTAAGATAAAGAAAACTGAAACCTTGTTTCATGATAGCCACTGAGGAAGTGGTCAGTTATTTTGGTCTGGTATCCAGTTCTAAAACCATAAAGTGGATAAATGCAGGAACTAATGGAATATTACATTAAATTCAATAACAACAATTCTATGAACATTGTAGTATGTACCCACAAAAACTTCTGTTTTAAGGGAAGCTTCAGTTTCATGGTTAGATATAAAACAACTAACTCTGAAAGCCTGTCCTTCTTCTGTGACCTTACTTTCTGTTGGTCAGTGTGAACACTAGATATCAAGTGTTTATCCATCAGGTTTCAGCAACAGTCTTACACTTCCCACTGTTCCTCTTACACTTATATCGATTGTACCATTGTTGCTAACTGTTTAAAATCCATGTTCTTCAGTTTCTATTCAAATTATGATTCGTTAAATATTTAAACATGTGAGTAAAATATTTTATCATAGTCCATAACATGGCTCACATCAATCCTTATATATATATATATATAGTGTGTTTATTAAATAACGAAAACTGGTCTGTTTATTGAATAATGGCAACTAGTCTGTTTAAAAGCTAACAGAAATTAGTCTGTTTATTAAATAATGGGAAACTGTCTGTTTAATAATCAACAGAAACTTCTCCATTTAGTAACTAATGTCTGTTTATTAAATAACTGGAACTTTTTATCAACTAAAGAGAACATGACTAAAAACCAACAGGGAAGTGCTTGTTTAACTAACAGAAAAATTGTTGTTAGTTGAAACAATCTTATCTGCTTGTTGACAAACCTTAGATGAATGTAATCTATGTGGACACAAGAATTACTAAAACCATGCTTCATGTGGACACAATAATTACTAAAGACCATGCTTTGTGTGGACACAAGAATTACTAAAACCATGCTTCATGTGGACACAATAATTACTAAAGACCATGCTTTGTGTGGACACAAGAATTACTAAAGATTACTAATCTTGTTATTGTATTACTGATATATTAAAATTAGTCAGTAGCAACAATATTCTCACGAGTTGATTTATTAAGCCGCTAGGGAGCGATCTAGTATTCATCACCGCTTGGGGTAGCTACCCGAATAAAAAAAAATCAGTCACGTGGTAAGAGATGAAACGTTTGAGTGTCTACCAACGATCAACCGATAAGAGTAAACACAGATAAGCGATTTCAACTAGTATCACCCCACATCACTTTTCTGTGTAAACTCACAACAAGAGCAGTAGTTTTTAGTAATACACAACACTTAAGTAAACATTTCAATAACAGCAAACAAATACGCTAAAACTAAGAACTGGAAAACTGCGATGGTTAATATATTATTGTTTCTTTGTTTGTTTTTTGAATTTCGCACAAAGCTACTCGAGAGCTATCTGTGCTAGCCGTCCCTGATTTAGCAGTGTAAGACTAGAGGGAAGGCAGCTAGTCATCACCACCCACCGCCAACTCTTGGGGTACTCTTTTACCATCGAATAGTGGGATTGACCGTTACATTATAATGCCCCCACGGCTGAAAGGGCAAGCATGTTTGGCGCGACAGTGATGCGAACCCGGATGGTTAATATTACGTACTACCATGTGTAAGAATATTTTATATTATGTCGATGGTAAATCAAAACCACGATAGCTAATATTGGGTACTACCAGATGTTAGAACATTTTATATTATGTCGATGGTAAATCAAAACCATGATAGTTAATATTGGGTACTACCAGATGTTAGAACATTTTATATTATGTCGATGGTAAATCAAAACCATGATAGTTAATATTGGGTACTACCAGATGTTAGAACATTTTATATTATGTCGATGGTAAATCAAAACCATGATAGTTAATATTGGGTACTACCAGATGTTAGAACATTTTATATTATGTCGGTGGTAAATCAAAACCATGATAGCTAATATTGGGTACCACCAGATGTAAGAACATTTTATATTATGTCGATGGTAAATCAAAACCATGATAGTTAATATTGGGTACTACCAGATGTAAGAACATTTTATATTATGTCAATGGTAAATCAAAACCATGATAGTTAATATTGGGTACTAAAAGATGTTAGAACATTTTATATTATGTCAGTGGTAAATCAAAACCATGATAGCTAATATTGGGTACTACCAAATGTTAGAACATTTTATATTATGTCGGTGGTAAATCAAAACCATGATAGTTAATATTGGGTACTACCAAATGTTAGAACATTTTATATTATGTCGATGGTAAATCAAAACCATGATAGTTAATATTGGGTACTACCAAATGCTAGAACATTTTATATTATGTCGGTGGTAAATCAAAACCATGATAGTTAATATTGGGTACTACCAGATGTTAGAACATTTTATATTATGTCAATGGTAAATCAAAACCATGATAGTTAATATTGGGTACTAAAAGATGTTAGAACATTTTATATTATGTCAGTGGTAAATCAAAACCATGATAGCTAATATTGGGTACTACCAAATGTTAGAACATTTTATATTATGTCGATGGTAAATCAAAACCATGATAGTTAATATTGGGTACTACCAAATGTTAGAACATTTTATATTATGTCGATGGTAAATCAAAACCATGATAGTTAATATTGGGTACTACCAGATGTTAGAACATTTTATATTATGTCGGTGGTAAATCAAAACCATGATAGTTAATATTGGGTACTACCAGATGTTAGAACATTTTATATTATGTCGATGGTAAATCAAAACCATGATAGTTAATATTGGATACTACCAGATGTTAGAACATTTTATATTATGTCGATGGTAAATCAAAACCATGATAGTTAATATTGGGTACTACCAGATGTTAGAACATTTTATATTATGTCGATGGTAAATCAAAACCATGATAGTTAATATTGGGTACTACCAGATGTTAGAACATTTTATATTATGTCGATGGTAAATCAAAACCATGATAGTTAATATTGGGTACTACCAGATGTTAGAACATTTTATATTATGTCGGTGGTAAATCAAAACCATGATAGTTAATATTGGGTACTACCAGATGTTAGAACATTTTATATTATGTCGATGGTAAATCAAAACCATGATAGTTAATATTGGGTACTACCAGATGTTAGAACATTTTATATTATGTCGATGGTAAATCAAAACCATGATAGTTAATATTGGGTACTACCAGATGTTAGAACATTTTATATTATGTCGATGGTAAATCAAAACCATGATAGTTAATATTGGGTACTACCAGATGTTAGAACATTTTATATTATGTCGGTGGTAAATCAAAACCATGATAGTTAATATTGGGTACTACCAGATGTTAGAACATTTTATATTATGTCGATGGTAAATCAAAACCATGATAGTTAATATTGGGTACTACCAGATGTTAGAACATTTTATATTATGTCGATGGTAAATCAAAACCATGATAGCTAATATTGGGTACTACCAGTTGTTAGAACATTTTATATTATGTCGATGGTAAATCAAAACCACGATAGCTAATATTGGGTACTACCAGATGTTAGAACATTTTATATTATGTCGGTGGTAAATCAAAACCATGATAGCTAATATTGGGTACTAAAAGATGTTAGAACATTTTATATTATGTTGATGGTAAATCAAAACCATGATAGCTAATATTTGGTACTACCAGATGTTAGAACATTTTATATTATGTTGATGGTAAATAAAAACCATGATAGTTAATATTGGGTACTAAAAGATGTTAGAACATTTTATATTATGTCGGTGGTAAATCAAAACCATGATAGCTAATATTGGGTACTACCAGATGTTAGAACATTTTATATTATGTCGGTGGTAAATCAAAACCATGATAGCTAATATTGGGTACTACCAGATGTAAGAACATTTTATATTATGTCGATGGTAAATCAAAACCATGATAGTTAATATTGGGTACTACCAGATGTTAGAACATTTTATATTATGTCGATGGTAAATCAAAACCATGATAGTTAATATTGGGTACTACCAGATGTTAGAACATTTTATATTATGTCGATGGTAAATCAAAACCATGATAGTTAATATTGGGTACTACCAGATGTTAGAACATTTTATATTATGTCGATGGTAAATCAAAACCATGATAGTTAATATTGGGTACTACCAGATGTTAGAACATTTTATATTATGTCGGTGGTAAATCAAAACCATGATAGTTAATATTGGGTACTACCAGATGTTAGAACATTTTATATTATGTCGATGGTAAATCAAAACCATGATAGTTAATATTGGGTACTACCAGATGTTAGAACATTTTATATTATGTCGATGGTAAATCAAAACCATGATAGTTAATATTGGGTACTACCAGATGTTAGAACATTTTATATTATGTCGATGGTAAATCAAAACCATGATAGTTAATATTGGGTACTACCAGATGTTAGAACATTTTATATTATGTCGATGGTAAATCAAAACCATGATAGTTAATATTGGGTACTAAAAGATGTTAGAACATTTTATATTATGTCGGTGGTAAATCAAAACCATGATAGCTAATATTGGGTACTACCAGATGTTAGAACATTTTATATTATGTCGATGGTAAATCAAAACCATGATAGTTAATATTGGGTACTACCAGATGTTAGAACATTTTATATTATGTCGATGGTAAATCAAAACCATGATAGTTAATATTGGGTACTACCAGATGTTAGAACATTTTATATTATGTCGATGGTAAATCAAAACCATGATAGTTAATATTGGGTACTACCAGATGTTAGAACATTTTATATTATGTCGATGGTAAATCAAAACCATGATAGTTAATATTGGGTACTACCAGATGTTAGAACATTTTATATTATGTCGGTGGTAAATCAAAACCATGATAGTTAATATTGGGTACTACCAGATGTTAGAACATTTTATATTATGTCGGTGGTAAATCAAAACCATGATAGTTAATATTGGGTACTACCAGATGTTAGAACATTTTATATTATGTCGGTGGTAAATCAAAACCATGATAGTTAATATTGGGTACTACCAGATGTTAGAACATTTTATATTATGTCGATGGTAAATCAAAACCATGATAGTTAATATTGGGTACTACCAGATGTTAGAACATTTTATATTATGTCGATGGTAAATCAAAACCATGATAGTTAATATTGGGTACTACCAGATGTTAGAACATTTTATATTATGTCGATGGTAAATCAAAACCATGATAGTTAATATTGGGTACTACCAGATGTTAGAACATTTTATATTATGTCGATGGTAAATCAAAACCATGATAGTTAATATTGGGTACTACCAGATGTTAGAACATTTTATATTATGTCGATGGTAAATCAAAACCATGATAGTTAATATTGGGTACTACCAGATGTTAGAACATTTTATATTATGTCGATGGTAAATCAAAACCATGATAGTTAATATTGGGTACTACCAGATGTTAGAACATTTTATATTATGTCGATGGTAAATCAAAACCATGATAGTTAATATTGGGTACTACCAGATGTTAGAACATTTTATATTATGTCGATGGTAAATCAAAACCATGATAGTTAATATTGGGTACTACCAGATGTTAGAACATTTTATATTATGTCGATGGTAAATCAAAACCATGATAGTTAATATTGGGTACTACCAGATGTTAGAACATTTTATATTATGTCGATGGTAAATCAAAACCATGATAGTTAATATTGGGTACTACCAGATGTTAGAACATTTTATATTATGTCGATGGTAAATCAAAACCATGATAGTTAATATTGGGTACTACCAGATGTTAGAACATTTTATATTATGTCGATGGTAAATCAAAACCATGATAGTTAATATTGGGTACTACCAGATGTTAGAACATTTTATATTATGTCGATGGTAAATCAAAACCATGATAGTTAATATTGGGTACTACCAGATGTTAGAACATTTTATATTATGTCGATGGTAAATCAAAACCATGATAGTTAATATTGGGTACTACCAGATGTTAGAACATTTTATATTATGTCGATGGTAAATCAAAACCATGATAGTTAATATTGGGTACTACCAGATGTTAGAACATTTTATATTATGTCGATGGTAAATCAAAACCATGATAGTTAATATTGGGTACTACCAGATGTTAGAACATTTTATATTATGTCGATGGTAAATCAAAACACTGATAGTTAATGTTGGGTACTACCAGTTGTTAGAACATTTTATATTATGTCGATGGTAAATCAAAACCATGATAGTTAATATTGGGTACTACCAGATGTTAGAACATTTTATATTATGTCGATGGTAAATCAAAACAATGATAGTTAATATTGGGTACTACCAGATGTTAGAACATTTTATATTATGTCGATGGTAAATCAAAACCATGATAGTTAATATTGGGTACTACCAGATGTTAGAACATTTTATATTATGTCGATGGTAAATCAAAACCATGATAGTTAATATTGGGTACTACCAGATGTTAGAACATTTTATATTATGTCGATGGTAAATCAAAACCATGATAGTTAATATTGGGTACTACCAGATGTTAGAACATTTTATATTATGTCGATGGTAAATCAAAACCATGATAGTTAATATTGGGTACTACCAGATGTTAGAACATTTTATATTATGTCGATGGTAAATCAAAACCATGATAGTTAATATTGGGTACTACCAGATGTTAGAACATTTTATATTATGTCGGTGGTAAATCAAAACCATGATAGTTAATATTGGGTACTACCAGATGTTAGAACATTTTATATTATGTCGATGGTAAATCAAAACAATGATAGTTAATATTGGGTACTACCAGATGTTAGAACATTTTATATTATGTCGATGGTAAATCAAAACAATGATAGTTAATATTGGGTACTACCAGATGTTAGAACATTTTATATTATGTCGGTGGTAAATCAAAACCATGATAGTTAATGTTGGGTACTACCAGATGTTAGAACATTTTATATTATGTCGATGGTAAATCAAAACCATGATAGTTAATATTGGGTACTACCAGATGTTAGAACATTTTATATTATGTCGATGGTAAATCAAAACCATGATAGTTAATATTGGGTACTACCAGATGTTAGAACATTTTATATTATGTCGATGGTAAATCAAAACCATGATAGTTAATATTGGGTACTACCAGATGTTAGAACATTTTATATTATGTCGATGGTAAATCAAAACAATGATAGTTAATGTTGGGTACTACCAGATGTTAGAACATTTTATATTATGTCGATGGTAAATCAAAACAATGATAGTTAATGTTGGGTACTACCAGATGTTAGAACATTTTATGGTAAATCAAAACTACGACACCTCTTTCTTAACTTCACACACATCAAGTAAATCGCCAACAAACGTAGGACGCGTGTACATCCGAAATGATTTTTTTTTACTCATCAGAATCTGTATCAGCCCACCCTCAAATTGAAATTATTTTAAACAGGTTCAGAGTAAATTAGTTTACGATACCTTGGGTGTGGTCAAATACAACGAATGAAAAGATTTGATCTCCTGAGTTCAAAATTATAATCAGATCTCAAATAGGTCAAGAGATGATTATGCTATAAGCTAAGAGTTTGTACTTGAAAAATCTCAAAGCCGTTCTGTCATCCGTTATACCGCGGCTAAAAACTCAAGCGGTCGGAACGCTGTTAATTTGTCCGACATTTTGGCTCGAGATAATACCATCCACGCACTTCTAGTAAGCACGTGGGTTCACGTTTCAGTTCAATACGATATCCTCTTCAATTCTCAACAATACTGTTTATGTAATCTTATATTAAACGTTCAAGGGCAAGTTCTTAACCCGTACACAAAACCATCAGAAGCCCGAGTAGAACAGTGGCCACCAGGTGGTGCAGCAGATAAGAAGACCGAGTAGAACAGTGGCCACCAGGTGGTGCAGCGGATAAGATTAAGTAGAAATGTGACTAATGGGTAGTGCAGTAGATAAAACTAAGTAGATCAATGGCCATCAGGTGGTGTAGTAGATAAAACTAAGTACAACAGTGGCCACCGGATGATGCAGTAGATAAGACTAAGTAGAACATTGTCCATCAGGTAGTACTGAAGATGAAACTAAGTACAACACTGACTACCAGGTGGCGCAGTAGATAAAACTAAGTAGAACAGTGTCCACCGGCTGGCGCAGTAGAAAAACTAAGTAGAATAATGGCTACCAGGTGGTGCAGCAAATATGACCAAGAAGAACATTTTGCACAAGGTAGTACAGTACATAAAACTAAGTAGAACATTGGCTACCGGGTGGTTTCTTTATTTTGAATTTCGCCCAAAGCTACACGATGGCTACCTGCGCTAGCCGTCCCTAAGCAGTGTAAGACTAAAGGGAAGTCAGCTAGTCATCACCATCCACCGCCAACTCTTGGATTACTCTTTACCAACGAATAGTGGGATTGACCGAAACTTTATAACGCCCTCACAGCTGAAAGGGCGAGCGTGTTTAATTTAACGGGGATTCGAACCCACGACTCTCGGATTACGAGTCGAGTGCCTTAACCACCTGGCCATGGCGGACCCGCCACCAGGTGGTACAGTAGATACAACTAAGTAGAACCGTGTCCACCAGGTGGTTCAGTAGATAAAACTAAGTAGAACAGTGACAACCAGGTGGTACAGTAGAAAAGACCAAGTAGAACATTGTCCACCATGTGGTGCAGTAGACAATAATAAGTAAAACAGTGGCCATGAGGTGGTGCAGCAGATAAGACAAAGTAAAACAGTGGCCATGAGGTGGTGCAGCAGATAAGACAAAGTAAAACAACAAACATATACATTGTTCTAGAAGTCCGAGTAACAGCAGACGTGTAATATTATAGACGTTCGTGTAACAACAGACATACGCGTTCTAAAAGTTTGTGTAACAGCAGACGTGTAAAGTTATAGAAGTTCGTGTAACAACAGACATACGTGTTCTAAAAGTTTGTGTAACAACAGACGTGTAGTGTGTTCTAAAGTCCGTGCAACAACAGACGTGTAGTGTGTTCTAAAGTCCAGGTAACAACAGACGTGTAGTGTGTTCTAAAGTCCAGGTAACAACAGACGTGTAGTGTGTTCTAAAGTACAGGTAACAACAGACGTGTAGTGTGTTCTAAAGTCCAGGTAACAACAAACATGTAGTGTGTTCTAAAGTCCAGGTAACAACAGACGTGTAGTGTGTTCTAAAGTCCAGGTAACAATAGACGTGTAGTGTGTTCTAAAGTCCAGGTAACAACAGACGTGTAGTGTGTTCTAAAGTCCAGGTAACAACAGACGTGTAGTGTGTAAAGTCCAGGTAACAATAGGCGTGTAGTGTGTTCTAAAGTACAGGTAACAACAGATATGTTGTGTGTTCCAAAGTCCAGGTCACAACAGACGTGTAGTGTGTTCTAAACTCCAGGTAACAATAGGCGTGTAGTGTGTTCTAAAGTCCAGGTAGCAACAGACATCTAGTGTGTTCTAAAGTCCAGGTAGCAACAGACATCTAGTGTGTTCTAAAGTCCAGGTAACAACAGATATGTAGTGTGTTCTAAAGTCCAGGTAACAACAGACGTGTAGTGTGTTCTAAAGTACAGGTAACAACAGACGTGTAGTGTGTTCCAAAGTCCAGATAACAAGAGGCGTGTAGTGTGTTCTAAAGTTTACGTAACAACAGACATGTAGTGTGTTCTAAAGTCTGTGTAACAAGACGTGTGTTCTAAAGTCCACGTAACAACAGACGTGTAGTGTGTTCTAAAGTCCACGTAACAACAGACATGTAGTGTGTTCTAAAGTCCAGGTAACAATAGGCGTGTAGGGTGTTCTAAAGTACAGGTAACAACAGACGTGTAGTGTGTTCTAAAGTCCAGGTAACAACAGACGTGTAGTGTGTTCTAAAGTCCAGGTAACAATAGGCGTGTAGGGTGTTCTAAAGTACAGGTAACAACAGACGTGTAGTGTGTTCTAAAGTCCAGGTAACAACAGACGTGTAGTGTGTTCTAAAGTCCAGGTAACAACAGACGTGTAGTGTGTTCTAAAGTCCAGGTAAAAACAGAAGTGTAGTGTGTTCTAAAGTCCAGGTAACAATAGGCGTGTAGGTTGTTCCAAAGTACAGGTAACAACAGACGTGTAGTGTGTTCTAAAGTCCAGGTAACAACACACATGTAGTGTGTTCTAAAGTCCGTGTAACAAGACGTGTGTTCTAAAGTCCACGTAACAACAGACGTGTAGTGTGTTCTAAAGTCCAGGTAAAAACAGAAGTGTAGTGTGTTCTAAAGTCCAGGTAACAACAGACGTGTAGTGTGTTCTAAAGTACAGGTAACAACACACATGTAGTGTGTTCTAAAGTCCAGGTAACAACAGACGTGTAGTGTGTTCTGAAGTCCAGGTAACAACAGACGTGTAGTGTGTTCTAAAGTCCAGGTAACAACACACATGTAGTGTGTTCTAAAGTCCGTGTAACAAGACGTGTGTTCTAAAGTCCACGTAACAAGACGTGTGTTCTAAAGTCCACGTAACAAGACGTGTGTTCTAAAGTCCACGTAACAACAGACGTGTAGTGTGTTCTAAAGTCCAGGTAAAAACAGAAGTGTAGTGTGTTCTGAAGTCCAGGTAACAACAGACGTGTAGTGTGTTCTAAAGTCCAGGTAACAACAAACATGTAGTGTGTTCTAAAGTCCAGGTAACAACAGACGTGTAGTGTGTTCTAAAGTCCAGGTAACAATAGACGTGTAGTGTGTTCTAAAGTCCAGGTAACAACAGACGTGTAGTGTGTTCTAAAGTCCAGGTAACAACAGACGTGTAGTGTGTAAAGTCCAGGTAACAACAGACGTGTAGTGTGTTCTAAAGTCCAGGTAATAACAGACATGTAGTGTGTTGTAAAGTACAGGTAACAGCAGACGTGTAGTGTGTTCTAAAGTCCAGGTAACAACACACATGTAGTGTGTTCTAAAGTACAGGTAACAACAGATATGTAGTGTGTTCTAAAGTCCAGGTAACAACAGACATGTAGTGTTCTGAAGTCCGTGTAACAAGACGTGTGTTCTAAAGTCCACGTAACAACAGACGTGTAGTGTGTTCTAAAGTCCAGGTAACAACAGACGTGTAGTGTGTTCTGAAGTCCAGGTAACAACAGACATGTAGTGTGTTCTAAAGTCCGTGTAACAAGACGTGTGTTCTAAAGTCCAGGTAACAACAGACATGTAGTGTGTTCTAAAGTCCGTGTAACAAGACGTGTGTTCTAAAGTCCACATAACAACACACGTGTAGTGTGTTCTAAAGTCCACGTAACAACAGACATGCGTATTTTAAAGTACAGGTAACAACAGACATGTTACTTATTCCATGTTACATTTTCAATCTGTTAAGTTTACGTCAACATGGTTAGAAAATTCTGAAACGTATATGTAGTTAAAATAAGTCGTGTTAGTCCAAAACTATAAGGAACATTTTAAGGTTAAGCCTAATTATGTGAAAAAGTACATATACAAATAACGATGTATTTAAAAACATGAAAACAAATGTTTACACAAGCGTGGACGTACAAAAACATCTAATACACTACGGTGCAAACAGTTTCCTCGAAATAGCTGAACAACATAATTAGTATGATAAATAGGTAAAATAATGCATAAAAACTAAAAGTTTCGAAAGAACAAAGAACTTTTTGTAAGTCAAAACGAGGACAAGGCCACGAGGAAGTGTACCACGAACTACACGTGTTGCCACGTTACAGTGTAAAGTAATATACGCTGTCAAACACAAAAGGGCAGTTCTATGTACGGGCGGTAGCTTCACTCGTAGTATCTTGTAACACGTTATTGGTAGAAGTTAAACTGAATCATACTGGTATTTTTGATCGATCTCTTATGCCATATAAATTCGAAGCTAATGCCTTACTTTTTGCTGTATCTCTTCGTCTTTTTGGTAATAAATGTTCAACTGAATTTTAAGTACACACGGCCTGTTTTGGATATTCGCGCAAAACTAACCCTAATTTTGAACTTACAAACTAGAGGTGCATATAACCGCCGTTTTTGTTTAGAAAAGGGACATGAGCCATAAACCATGGGATTGTGGATATGGACATGCCACCATGAACACTAATACATCCATCTCGGAAAGTGTAGGCTTAACATGGCCTGTTGTTAATTGTGTACACTCAGAAACTAGATAAGGGGGGCGTATACGGATGTTGTCAATAAGAGAAAATTCAAACTGTTTCTTACAAAACGAAACGTTTTCTGATGTGGTAGGGTAATAATATTAAATATAATAGAGATTATTATAAAATATTGTAACCTCTTTATACCAATTGTAAAGATTCACTTGTTCCAATGTAACAAAGTTCATATATGGTTCTTCAAAACAATTTAAACGGTAGGTACTAGTGTGTATGTGTTTTCTTATAGCAAAGCCACATCGGGATATCTGCCGAGCCCACCGAGGGGAATCAAACCCCTAATTTTAGTGTTGTAAATCAGTAGACTTATACTAGCGGGGGGTCGGTAGGTACTAACGATTAAATCTTATAAAATGGGAGAATGTATAACATAAACACCGTGGTATAATACAGACACCATGGTTACACTATGACTCCAATACAAAACAACAGAACTTGTTATGGTAACAATACGACTTCACTGTAATACAACAGAACGTCATGGATACAGTAGTATGTTAGTTACAAAACACCTCCAATGAAATACAACAGAACCTTATGGTAACAACACGACTTCACTAAAATACAACAGAACCTCACGATTACAAAACGGCTCCAATGAAATACAACAGAACCTTGTGGTAACAACACGACTTCACTAGAATACAACAGAACCATACGATTATAAAACAGCTTCACCAGAATACAACAGAAAGTCATGTTTACATAAATGTGAACTAAAACAGTAAAAACAACAAGCCACATACATCAATCAACCTAGGCTAGCCATAAAATCAGGAAAATGAATTAAGATATCAAACGACTGCCTCTTCTGAAATACAGTATTAATATTCTGATTTAGATGTTCACTGATAGAGGGCGAGAGTTAACGCAATATTTTGAAACTTATTTAATGTTGAATCTTGAAATTTCGGGCAGTATACAGAAAGAAGAGTACATAAAATATCAGTACAGTACCGAGAGTCTAAATGTATTTTGAACCGTTGTCTTTGAAGTTATGTCTACAAGCAAAAACCAGCCTTTGCCAAATATTAAAGAAATAAATTAATTCGTGGAGTAGGTTAGCATTATATTTTTGTGAACAATACAAAATAAACCTTCACAAAGATACAACAAATTACAACTGTAACATGATTAAAACAGTCGCAGTAAGAACTGGCATTCTGTGTTCATTTTAAAGATTTCCATGGAAACATTGTCCCTAAAAAACAGACCAAGTTAAACAATACTGAGATTTAAAACAACAAAGTACACCAGGTATGATAACACTTTCACAAATAGGCAGCACTGTAAGAAGTGATTAAACAGATTCTTAAGATAAGCTGTCAGAAATTACGAGTTATTAAAAGAGCATAAACTATAACTAGTGACGAAACGATTTATCGGAAAAAATACTTTGTAAAACAAAACTTTAAAATACATCAACTCTGAAGAATTAAGAATATGTTATCTGATTATCACTACTTTCTGACAAAGTTGTCTACCGAAGAACGTACTTATTTACCGCTACACTGATCTGACAACCTTGGTAACAACTTAACTCTTGATGTTCTATTAAAGAACGTAGTTGTTTACCACGACACTGATCTGACAACCTTGGTAACAACTTAACTCTTGATGTTCTATTAAAGAACGTACTTATTTACCGCTACACTGATCTGACAACATTAGTTACAACTTAACTCTTGATGTCCTATTAAAGAACGTAGTTGTTTATCACGACACTGATCTAACAACCTTAGTAACAACATAACTCTTGATGTTCTATTAAAGAACGTAGTTGTTTACCACGACACTGTTCTGACAACCTTGGTAACAACTTAACTCTTGATGTTCTATTAAAGAACGTTGTTGTTTACCACTGCACTGATCTGACAACTGTAACTATACTGTTCTATTAAAGAACGTAGTTGTTTACCACGACACTGATCTAACAACCTTGGTAACAACTTAACTCTTGATGTTCTATTAAAGAACGTAGTTGTTTACCACGACACTGATCTAACAACCTTAGTAACAACATAACTCTTGATGTTCTATTAAAGAACGTAGTTGTTTACCACGACACTGATCTAACAACCTTAGTAACAACATAACTCTTGATGTTCTATTAAAGAACGTAGTTGTTTACCACTACACTGATCTGACAACCTTGGTAACAACTTAACTCTTGATGTTCTATTAAAGAACGTAGTTTACCACTACACTGATCTTACATTTGCTGTAAGCAGCAGTGTAGCTGAAGTTAATGTGTGCACAAACAGTGCAACAGTAATGTCGACATACATTATAACAACTGATATCTCCAACCAATATTATATCTCCCCCCCCCCTTCTTCAAAAACTGTGTATACTGATTTCCTGGTTCAGACAGAACATACAACAAAATGTTGTTTTGTAAAACAAGTTTAGACTTGAAGGCACTGAACTGGAAATATACAAAATAAGAGAGGCACATTCACCAGAGATATTACTCGTACATTCAATATATGTTGAAAGATTGTTTTATACGTTACTCCAAGAACATTAGGCTATCACCATATACGTGGATTCTTTCAGATCACAACAACTGCTTCGTACAAGTTGCTACAATTTAACAATTTACTGACCGCTAACGTGCCTGTCTGGTAATTGTGTTTAGAAAACGTTGCTCTTTGAACTCCATGAAAGTACACGAACTATGCGATCACATGGCGCACGCGAGATGTTTGGAAAACGTTGCTCTATTACGTGCAATAAAGTTTCTCGTAATTCCAAAATAAACGTAGATATCACGTCTTCGCCCGTAACATTGTATCGCCTTGTTCTAGTTGAAAATAATTAACCGGAGAATAAGTGTAGTTGTTATTCTAATCTTACCATCGGAGTTTCTAACGAAGTCTTCGATAAATCTTGACTGTGTGACGATATCACATATTTACTTTCACAAGCCGTGAGGGAGGAACATCATACATGTTTCATACACCACACCTTCTGTTCGAAACTGGTTTCAAGGCTCTTTAGTACAGTTTGAGTCACCAATCAATGAAATACCACAGGGAAGGAGGGGGGGAGGTCAAGGACTAAAAGCGCCATAAATTTTACCCAGGTATCATTTCTAACCGTTAGACGGTGCCAGCTACCCTAACTCTCAGCACAAAACCTCCTTCCTCGCGTAATCTAAACACGGCGAATTTTGAAATAATTCAGAGCAACTTGTTTAAATCATTGAACTAAACTAGAGTACACACTTGTTTTACTGCTTCACCATATAATCTCTAATAGGTAAATTGGTGTTGATATATTTTATACCGGTTCCACGTGAGTGAAAACTACTGGTGATGATATATTTTATACCGGTTCCACGTGAGTGAAAACTACTGGTGTTAATATATTTTATACCGGTTCCACGTGAGTGAAAACTACTGGTGTTAATATATTTTATACCGGTTCCACGTGAGTAAAAACTACTGGTGTTAATATATTTTATACCGTTCCACGTGAGTGAAAACTACTGGTGTTGATATATTTTACACCGGTTCCACGTGAGTGAAAACTACTGGTGATGATATATTTTATACCGGTTCCACGTGAGTGAAAACTACTGGTGTTAATATATTTTATACCGGTTCCACGTGAGTAAAAACTACTGGTGTTAATATATTTTATACCGTTCCACGTGAGTGAAAACTACTGGTGTTGATATATTTTACACCGGTTCCACGTGAGTGAAAACTACTGGTGTTGATATATTTTATACCGGTTCCACGTGAGTGAAAACTACTGGTGTTGATATATTTTATACCGGTTCCACGTGAGTGAAAACTACTGGTGTTGATATATTTTATTCCGGTTCCACGTGAGTGAAAACTACTGGTGTTAATATATTTTATACCGGTTCCACGTGAGTGAAAACTACTGGTGTTAATATATTTTATACCGGTTCCACGTGAGTGAAAACTACTGGTGTTAATATATTTTATACCGGTTCCACGTGAGTGAAAACTACTGGTGTTAATATATTTTATACCGGTTCCACGTGAGTGAAAACTACTGGTGTTAATATATTTTATGCCGGTTCCACGTGAGTGAAAACTACTGGTATTAATATATTTTATACCGGTTCCACGTGAGTGAAAACTACTGGTATTAATATATTTTATACCGGTTCCACGTGAGTGAAAACTACTGGTGTTAATATATTTTATGCCGGTTCCACGTGAGTGAAAACTACTGGTGTTGATATATTTTGTACCGGTTCCACGTGAGTGAAAACTACTGGTGTTGATATATTTTATACCGGTTCCACGTGAGTGAAAACTACTGGTGTTGATATATTTTATACCGGTTCCACGTGAGTGAAAACTACTGGTGTTGATATATTTTATACCGGTTCCACGTGAGTGAAAACTACTGGTGTTGATATATTTTATACCGGTTCCACGTGAGTGAAAACTACTGGTGTTGATATATTTTATTCCGGTTCCACGTGAGTGAAAACTACTGGTGTTGATATATTTTATTCCGGTTCCACGTGAGTGAAAACTACTGGTGTTGATATATTTTATACCGGTTCCACGTGAGTGAAAACTACTGGTGTTGATATATTTTATACCGGTTCCACGTGAGTGAAAACTACTGGTGTTGATATATTTTATTCCGGTTCCACGTGAGTGAAAACTACTGGTGTTGATATATTTTATACCGGTTCCACGTGAGTGAAAACTACTGGTGTTGATATATTTTATACCGGTTCCACGTGAGTGAAAACTACTGGTGTTGATATATTTTATACCGGTTCCACGTGAGTGAAAAAAACTGGTGTTGATATATTTTATACCGACTACTGGTGTTGATATATTTTATACCGGTTCCACGTGAGTGAAAACTACTGGTGTTGATATATTTTATACCGACTACTGGTGTTGATATATTTTATACCGGTTCCACGTGAGTGAAAGCTACTGGTGTTGATATATTTTATTCCGGTTCCACGTGAGTGAAAACTACTGGTGTTGATATATTTTATTCCGGTTCCACGTGAGTAAAAACTACTGGTGTTGATATATTTTATTCCGGTTCCACGTGAGTAAAAACTACTGGTTTTGATATATTTTATTCCGGTTACATGTGAGTGTCAAGTGCTGGTGTTGTTACTTCCAATTCCGGTTTTGTGTGAGTGAAAAGTACCGGTACTACAAAGCGACTTCCAATACCACACACTCAGTTACATTCACTCGAAAACAAGGGTCTCTCTTTTCTTTGATAATTCGATGTTGTAAAGGCGAGTTTTCTTGGAATTACAGCACTGACGCGTGCACGTGCATATCCTCTGGTACAGTGGACGTCAAGCTCGTGCACGAGAGCAGCCAAACATATACAGGACAACACACACAAATGCCAGCTCCACGTGGAGATTTAGAGAAGTCAGGCAAGACGTATAGACAAGTCACTGATTCAACTATAACAACGTGTTACAAAAAAAAATATTGACACAACCAGGTGTTATAATGCTTCATACAACACAACCATTCATCCAGCTGTTATAATGCTTCATACATATACAACATAGCTATCCGAAAGTTGGTTTTAATACGTTCTGAACAACACATTAATGTTCCAGGTGTGGAAGGGAACCACAGAAAGTTTTATTTATTTCGCCTAAAATAGACGTAACTTCTACAGTATATTAAGTCTTTGCTATTAACACAACGACTCAGACTAAATAGAGTAATAAATTTGGACCTAGAAAGACTGACCAAAGTCATGTCCTGCATACCAAATCTAACATTCTCCACTAACTACTTCTCGTTTTACCGTTTAAACTGTGTATCATAATTCATTACCATACAGCAGTATCGAAAAAACCATGGAACCTCCAGTAAATGAGTGGTGAAAGTCTAGACTGACGCACCTGGTGTTGTCTCTGACCTCTTGACCTCAAGCTACACCAGGAACATATGAAGGTATCCAAAATGTTGCTCTGACCGCTGGAAAAAGTGACTGAAGATGTCATGAGAGTAGCCACTGACTGAAAACAAACATCGGATGTGCCGTACGTCACCGGTAGCCACAGACTGAAAACAAACATCGGATGTGCCGTACGTCACCGGTAGCCACAGACTGAATACAAACATCGGATGTACCGTACGTCACCAGTAGTCACTTACTGAATACAAACATCGGATGTACCGTACGTCACCAGTAGTCACTTACTGAATACAAACATGATGTACCGTACGTCACCAGTAGTCACTTACTGAATACAAACATGATGTACCGTACGTCACCAGTAGCCATTTACTGAATACAAACATGAGGTACCGTACGTCACCAGTAGCCACAGACTGAATACAAACATCGGATGTACCGTACGTCACCAGTAGCCATTTACTGAATATAAACATGATGTACCGTACGTCACCAGTAGCCATTTACTGAATACAAACATGATGTACCGTACGTCACCAGTAGCCATTTACTGAATACAAACATGATGTACCGTACGTCACCAGTAGCCACAGAGTGAATATAAACATGATGTACCGTACGTCACCAGTAGCCACAGAGTGAATATAAACATGATGTACCGTACGTCACGAGTGGTTACAATTAACACCAGTTTTATTCCTCCACATTCTAGATAACTTACCATTAACTAAAAACCCATAATGGGGCCCAGATCGTGATAACTTGGGAAACTTGTTTGTTCGTAACTTCTAGTTAACTAACTAGTGAAATGCAATATCTAGTTTACTAACTTGTAATTCACATGTAGTAACTAATGTGAAACACACATGTAGTAACCAACTTGTTACTCGCGACACGTAGTAGCTAACTTGAAACTCACGATATGTAGTCACTAACTTATAATTCACAACTAAACATATTATAAAAAATATTTAAACAGTGAAAGTTCTTTATACGGAGAAATAAACATCACGTGATTCCATAAATGAATATGTGTGATAGTATAATAGTTAATAAACACAAGGCCGTTAACTAAACAAGTTAGGAAACAACACTATTTTAGTAGTGAACAAAATACTGTTTTACAAAGGTCGACACGACACCTAGCACTACATAGAAGAACTTCGTTTAAATTAAACCAGCACGCCGACTCCTCAAGGGTCACTGGCCTTATTTTCCTGGCGCTGGGAGTTGAGAAATTCTTGTAGCGAGGACATGTTTCATATTGTAGAAAGGTTCTTGTCAAGGCCGAGTGTACACATACGATGAAGGGGAAATTCTGAGTTGTTGTTGTAGGTGCTCGTTCAACTTTCAACGTAAGCTACAGTTGCTATTCCTTTTATCACCTGTCTTCCCTCTCACTGGAGATGTGGCTGTCAGTATTATTTTGTATCCGAGTCGATTTACTGCACAGTTAGAGCTATTACGATTGGTACGACTCAACTTTCAGGTAACCAGCCCAGAAAATAATGTTGAAAGTCACAATATGTTCAAGTAATACAATAAACAGCATTCTGGCACAGTAAGTGGTTTTCAAAGTCAAAACACAGCCAAGTAATACAATAAACAAAAAATGTTTTTCTATGGTTAAGATGACGTTACGGTAATAATATTTTATGGTTTATAATAACTTAGTTATATTTATTTTCTATCATAATATGATACAACCAAAATTAACAACAAAAGTTTTTCATTACAGATTCTACCATCAGAACTTTCTAAAAACAAAGCAAATGCTGTACAGTAAATTTTCTGAAACATGTTTCCACTAATAACAGTAGTAGTTTATTTTCATACTTGCATACACTGTCAGTCAAGACATTTGTTTCACTTAAACAAAGCACACACTCAGACACGTATATGTATCAGAAAGGACATATCTTATTACCCTAAAGGATATTGCTGTGAAAAGAAATAATACACTAATGTAAATATTACTGCTCAGTAGAGATATGACATTAAACTTAAGACCACTGAATAATAACAGACAGATGTGTCACATTAACAAGAAAGTTAATGTTCCAAGAAAAAATTCTTACTTTTCATCAGATATTATTTTTAATCTACATGCTGCTCACAGAAGACACCCAACCACAACCCAAAATTCAACAATCAAACAAGTTTCCTTACAAACCCAAAGTTCAATAATCAAACAAGTTTCCTTACAAACCCAAAGTTCAATAATCAAACAAGTTTCCTTACAAACCCAAAGTTCAATAATCAAACAAGTTTCCTTACAAACCCAAAGTTCAATAATCAAACAAGTTTCCTTACAAACCCAAAGTTCAATTGAGGCCACTACTAATTTCTCAGAATAAAGACAATGATTTGTGTCCCATAAATTTTGGTGAGATTGTGTACTTTAATCCAAAGACCACTAGTCAAAGGAAACACATCTTAACAGCTATTCAATGAATGACAGGTTTTGCCAAGTATTGCTGCTTTCTGGACTTCAGGATAAAGTATTGCTGCTTTCTGGACTTCAGGATAAAGTATTGCTGCTTTCTGGACTTCAGGATAACTATATCCAGTTTTACAGAGAACAGTAACTAACAATATACCAGTAAAATGAACATGTAATATACTGTTCACCATCTTGTAAAATATCGTTTATAATTTTCACTATTTTATATTTAAAAAAATATGAATCCAATAAATAACACCAGGAGTAGAAATATAACACTTCTACATTCCAGATTAATTAAACTTTCCTTGAGGATTTCATCTTTTTAGTTGACTTTCCTTATCAGAAATGCATGATCCCCTTGTATTCTTTAATTGTGACCAACATATTGCATACAGTAAATAAAACAAACAATTCACGAGGGAATGTAATCTTCTTCATAGCTTCACCACCAAGAATATGTAATTTTATTTAATTAATTCAATCACTGAACACCTTCATAACACCAGAACACCATCTCTGTTACTCCTAACATATTCTAGTAGAGAAACACATGTATACTCTACAGTTTCATAATCCGAGCACTCATAAAAGTGAGGTAAGTCAAATATCTCTAAAAGATATTGTTTTAGTTATTAGAATATGTATGAATTATGTAATACATATTTTAAACATTACAGTAAAAAAAAGCATATTTTAGTTAACATGAACCAAGAAATCTATATATTAGCAGGAAGTAAAAACCTGAAGATAACTGGTCTGTACTCTGAACACATGATTAGACTGACAAGCATACATGTAATCTTATGTCAGTAGAGTTTTAGTCATTTTACAAATAAACGTATTTGTTTACTCCTAATTACTGCAACCCAACTGTTCCCACCTTTAACTCCATTTGACAACCACTTCATCTATATCATAACAAATCAGTTTCCAAATCAAAAATGATCAAATTGAATTAATAGAACAACACACAAGACACACATCCAATATATTCATTCTTACCTCCTGAAGTTGGTTTTCATTTTTCTTTGTAGAAAGATTGAGGTGTCGTTCCTGAATTTGACAAAATTTGGCCGTTTCCTTGTCAAATTTTTTCTTTCCTTCCTTTACAAGCAAAATCAAACAAATTAAATAGGTTGATAGCACAAAAAGAAAAATTAAACCTCCCATAAGAGAAATTAAGACACTTTATACTGATTACACATGAGATCTACACATTGTTTGTTTTAGCAAATGTAGGGAACATAAGTATCACAAATGGAACTGTTACAAATTTATCTTTCATGAATGATAAGAAAACCATTCTTGAAAGTTGCTGTTGGAGACTGCATCCAACTAGGGTGTTTTGGGCAATGTCTCAAGCTTCAAGTACCAGCAGTTCAAGATGTCTTCCAAAGTTTCCTATGTAGATGCAATCCATCAATAAATAAAGTTTATTGTCTTCTGTCTAAACCTGGTCTCAAGCAGGAAGAACACAAAATAAAACAAGCCTTTCATGACTAATTCTTCAGAAACCGAAAAAGTTTACATGCTTCTTGTTTCAATTAATTCTGTTTTTAATGGTTTAAATGTAAAGTACAGTCTAGGAAGTTTGAACATCAAAATTAAAACAAAGATGATTATATTACAAGAGTTTTCTTATGGTTTACAAGTTTCCACAGAAAATTAAACAATAATATACTTACACCCAAATAATGGTTGATTATATCTTGTACTTAATACATGTTTTATAAAAATAAGATTAACACTATTTCACTTTCAATAACTAATATCATTATCAGTTGAATACAAAGTGAGCAGTTTCTTATATCTAGTTTAAACTACTTATCAGTTTGAGCCTAAAAAATATCTATACAAACATCTTACTAAACTACTTATCAGTTAGGACATACAAATGATCTATTCATAAAATGACAACTCTTTAAAGATCATTGTATCTTACAGGTCTCATCATAAAATAATGAAAAATACACTAGATAAAACTAAGTGTGTTCCTAAACTTTGTTCTGTGAATATTCAGAATTTATACTTTAATACCGTTAACCAATAATGTAATTCTTACTTTGATACCGTCAACCAAATGTAATTCTTACTTTGATACCGTCAACCAAATGTAATTCTTACTTTGATACCGTCAACCAAATGTAATTCTTACTTTGATACCGTCAACCAAATGTAATTCTTACTTTGATACCGTCAACCAAATGTAATTCTTACTTTGATACCGTCAACCAAATGTAATTCTTACTTTGATACCGTCAACCAAATGTAATTCTTACTTTGATACCGTCAACCAATAATGTAATTCTTACTTTGATACCGTCAACCAAATTTAATTCTTACTTTGATACCGTCAACCAATAATGTAATTCTTACTTTGATACCGTCAACCAATAATGTAATTCTTACTTTGATACCGTCAACCAATAATGTAATTCTTACTTTGATACCGTCAACCAATAATGTAATTCTTACTTTGATACCATCAACCAATAATGTAATTCTTACTTTGATACCGTCAACCAATAATGTAATTCTTACTTTAATACCATCAATCAATAACATAATTCTCACTTTAATACCATCAATCAATAATGTAATTCTTACTTTAATACCATCAATCAATAATGTAATTCACTACCTTTGCACCACCAATCTTTTCTTTCCTGAACCTTTCAATAGGATCAATAATTGTAGTCTGAGCTCTCTCCAGCTAAACAGAAATGAAAGGAGAAAATTATTCCAGAAACTATACTTGTAAAAATATTAATAATTGTAGTCTTTCTTGGTTTTTAACCTGATTTGAAATGAAAGAAAAGTTATTCTATTAAATAAATTTCTGAAACTATGAATAATTATAGTCTAGGCTCTCTCCACCTAAGGAGACATGCTTTTTAACTCTCACTTTGTAAACAGTAAAGAAACAAGGACACACACACAGAATATAAAGGTAACAACACAGTTTAGCCAGATGATGTCAGTTTATGTACAAATAGATACTGTTTAGAACAGTGGTTCCCAACCAGAGGTACTCGCACCCCCAGGGAGTGTGAGATAACATTTGTTTTGGCCACCTTCACCTTTATTCTTAAATAAATAATTACTTTGAGGGGTGTGAGAACATATTAAAATTTTTTTTAGGGATGCAGGGCATAAAAAGGTTGGAAACCACTGGTTTAGAAGATTTATGATGTATACACGAAGTATAAGAAACACTCTATGCAGAGTACTTAGTGTAACTGGTACACAATCTGAAACACTACAAACACTGTGGCTGAGCAACACCCATGAAACTTAAATTCAAGAAACTACAATGTCTGTTATTCTTTCATACATTTTTTCACATAATATTCAAAATAACTGCAACAAAAAGTCAAGCTTCCTCTTTGAAATAACAATAATTCTGATGATCTGTTCAGTAGTTTCATATGTCTTTCTGACACTGTGTCCTAAGGTGTGGTACACAGCCATGTACTTTGTACTTGTGTTCTTTAGTTAGTATAGTTATTATTTCAGGTTCAACAAGAAGTTTCACACATACAAGTTTCTACCCATGAGTGTAGTTTTAGAAATAGAATGCTGGTCAAGGAATGTGGCCAGTCACTTTTGTTCTTATTACTTATTGTGCTGGGTCATTCCCATATAGTGTCACATGCATTTTCTTATGAGAAAAACTGCTAGAAAGTTGGACACACTCCATTAAAACCCACAGTGATATTTTCCTTTGACATATGAGGGGACACCTTAAAAATATATCCTCCTTTCCTTTACTGTGGGAATGGTCATCAACATGCGAGTAAAACATGCTGATGAATAGTTTTATTGAAGCTTTCACTTCAAGATGACATTCTATACATACAAGTCATCTTCTAGAGTTCATGAAGATGAAGTTCACATCTGAACTTGTACATCTAGAATGTGATTTTAAGCAGAAGCCATAGGGTTTCAATACAGTTTTAAACTATATATACAAGAAAGTGTTTTAATTATTGTAATTATAAATATTTACATATAATATAGACTGATGACATTATGGAACCTTCTCCACAGAGCTATATTCTCTGGTCCTGCAACAGGTTTATAAATCAACCACCAGGTTGAGCTACAGTTCTCCAGTCATGGACTGGACATTATTGTATGAGCACTTGTAGTTTTAAATTTGTTTTTTCAGATATAAAAAGTATATTCAATTAAACAATCACTTTTCAAATGATAATAAGTTAATTATCAGTTAATATCTCTAATAAAGCACAGATGTCACAGCAATTACTTCTATCTCTGTATCTCTGCAGCAAGGAATTTAAAATAAAAATTAGTTATTTATAAATAGAAACAAACTTAAGAATGTTATATTGTTTAAACATAGGAATAGACACAACTTTTAATTTTTTCAACTGTTTACGTTTCTTTACTTAACTACATACCATCCTGTCTCTTTCATCTTCTATCATTGAAAGCAGACGTCCGAACTCTTTAAAAGACCCAGCTATATAAAGATATCAGATACATCTTGAATCAGTAAACATTTTTCTTACATACAACTTTTAAATAAAGTTAAAAAATGTATTTAGTTAAATAAAACACTATGTATATCACACTGATAAACATGTTAATAATTATGACATGTCCCTTAAACAAGGTCAATAAACATCTTAATGACACATAACTATGAAATAGATTAATAAAGATGTTAACATTTATCATAATGAACTGTAAATGAGGTTAAACATAATAACAAGAATAGTGTTAAGAAAATAGACATTTGTAAATGAAATTAACAGGTATGTTAAGGTTTATAATATATAAATTATGGTCTCTGGCCTACAACTCTAAAACGAAGCTAACACATACATTATAATACACAAATCTGTCATATGTTAACATTTATAATACAAAACTTCTATAGCTGGTTGTTAGCTTGATTTATCATTTAGGTACCAATAAAATAATCAATTAATCGAAAATTATGATTAAGTCCATTAACATTATGAAAAATAAACAAGACAAGGTTTATTAGACAGAACTTTAAAATAAAGTTAATAAACAAGATAAGGTCCACCATACCTTACTTTTAAATAAACTTAACAAACAAGATAAGGTCCACCATTCCTTACTTAATAAACAAGATAAAGTCTACCATTCCTTACTTAATAAACAAGATAAATTCTACCATACCTTACTTTCAAATACAGATAATAAAGATAAGGTCTACCATACCTTACTTAATAAAGAAGATAAATTCTACCATACCTTACTTTCAAATAAAGATAATAAACAAGATAAGGTCTACCATTCCTTACTTAATAAACAAGATAAAGTCTACCATACCTCACTTTTAAGTAAAGTTAATAAACAAGATAAGGTCTACCATACCTTAAAAAGAACAGTATCTAACTAATATATATCTTATCCTGTTAATATGAAATAATTTTACTGTATTTCTAAATGTAAAATATACATCCAATTCACTTCTAACTGGTTACAGTTTTGTACCATGAAAGCCAAACATCTAATCCCACTTATAACTGGTTACAGTTTTGTACCAAGAAAGCCAAACATCTAATCCCACTTATAACTGGTTACAGTTTTGTACCATGAAAGACTGACATCTAATCCACTTATAACTGGTTACAGTTTTGTACCATGAAAGACTGACATCTAATCCACTTATAACTGGTTACAGTTTTGTACCATGAAAGACTGACATCTAATCCACTTATAACTGGTTACAGTTTTGTACCATAAAAGACTGACATCTAATCCACTTCTAACTGGTTACAGTTTTGTACCATAAAGCCAAACAACTAACCCACTTCTAACTGGTTACAGTTTTGTACCATGAAAGACTGACATCTAATCCACTTATAACTGGTTACAGTTTTGTACCATGAAAGACTGACATCTAATCCACTTATAACTGGTTACAGTTTTGTACCATAAAAGCCAAACAACTAACCCACTTCTAACTGGTTAAAGTTTTGTACCATGAAAGCCAAACATCTAATCCACTTGCAACTGGATCTTATCCATAATTATTGCAAGGAATATCAAACAAGTGAAACTATGGAAACATAATTTAAATAGTATCACACAATGTCATTAGCCCCAGAAATCAATTATTTGTAGTCTGTTACACCAAGAATGTAGCCCAAGAATGTACTCAGTATTACATCAAGTCTATAACCCTAGAAGTCAGTTTGTTCACCTTAGTGTTACATTAGATCTGTAGTCCTAAAAGTCATGTGATTCTAATCAATGTTGCACCAGATACACAGCCTTAAAGTCTTTATATTATCATGATGGAGAGATATAACAGAAGAAAAACAACCTTTAGACATATTTCATTGACATCATGGGCTCAACTAAAATGAAAACATGTCAGAAAAATAAGGAACTTGAGCAAAACCAGAGTCCCCAAAAGCAGTAGAACAACTCTTGCAAGAAGGTAATAAGACATGAGAGCTCTGGTAACCAGAATATCCATGTCTCACAAACAAAGGAGAAGGCTCAGCACACCAGCAAACAACTTTATAAAGACAATCAAATCAGATAGTTGTAGCCAAGACAAACTTGAAGAACATATCCAGTTAACCAAAACATGATGACTCCAAAGAGAGAAGAGACTGCAAGAAGGAGCCACTTATCCATACAGTAGTGTAAGTGAAGACCCAATGAATGCATTCATTACCCATACAGACAGTCTCCCTTATGTGCTAAAGGTGCAAGAGAGATCAGGGTGGGGCAAAAGAGGTTGACTGAATTTTAAAAGGGAGAACAGAATTCCAATAGGTTTGAGCTGAAAGGCAGCTTCAAAAGCAAGAAAGTAGCAAGATTCACAGTAGACAACCTTGCAAGAGATGGAGATATCAGATAGAAGAGGACAAGGATCACTCTAACAAGACTCTCAAGGACAAGGAACCTGACAGGGAGCACTCTAACAAGACTCTCAAGGACAAGGAACCTGACAAGGAGCACTCTAACAAGACTCTCAAGGACAAGGAACCTGACAAGGAGCACTCTAACAAGACTCTCAAGGACAAGGAACCTGACAAGGAGCACTCTAACAAGACTCTCAAGGACAAGGAACCTGACAAGGAGCACTCTAACAAGACTCTCAAGGACAAGGAACCTGACAAGGAGCACTCTAACAAGACTCTCAAGGACAAGGAAACTGACAAGGAGCACTCTAACAAGACTCTCAAGGACAAGGAACCTGACAAGGAACACTCTAACAAGACTCTCAAGGACAAGGAACCTGACAAGGAGCACTCTAACAAGACTCTCAAGGACAAGGAACCTGACAAGGAGCACTCTAACAAGACTCTTGTTGTCACCTGTTGGGACCTCTTGGAAATCAAAGTAATCAGACAAAACTGATGTAAAGCAACATCAGCTGCAGTTTATAAAGTGTGAATAACACAACTAAACACTTTCTCAAATGAAGTGTTCCAGATGGAGGTTTCTAAGATAACACTGAATAAGACAAGCAGGGCTCACGCTGTCGCTCGCCATATTCGCCAATGGCTATTATTTTTGTTTTTTGGCGAAGAAAAATTGTAATTGGTGAATACACCAGCAAAACACTGTTTGTTTACAAAATGCTAGACCGGTTCACTACATCAACGTTTTTTTAATGCAAGTATGAGGTAAGCAGATAAAAATCAATAACCCGTCTGCATTCATGCAAGGTCATGGACAGGATTGACAAACGTGTGAAAAATTGTTCAATCAACACGACCTAACGGCTTGACATGAATAACTCATTTATATGTGGTTGATTAGCGGCGCTGTAATTAAAGGACGACCACAAAGATTGTGATGGCTTTCACACGTGCAATTACATTATCTAATGGCGCATGGCTTGGCCGGCAAGTTTAATTAAAAGCGATTACTGGATTAGTACCATAATAAACACGTACTTGTAAAAAACTAAATGTTAATTAGTGGAAAGAATCTCTATAAATTGAGCCAACATGCAGCAAATTCATCAGATCTCAGAATGCCTTCTTCACAGGCCAAATGCCCCTTAGACAGTGAAAGTTGTCTAATGCCTCCATCAAACAAATCCAAATCTGAAACTGACAGTTCACGATCATTCCAAGAAAAATAGTTGAATGAATTTCACTGGCTCAAATATGAAGCCTCTACAAAGCAAATGTTTTGCACATTGTGCATTAAAGTACCGAACTCAAACACTTTCACAACTGGTTGTGCAGTGATGAAAAAAGACAACCTCACCAAGCATCAGAAAACAAAAGGTATTTATTGACTGAGTAAATGTTGAGACTTATTTGGATAGTTAAACTTATAAAAATTACTAAATATAATAAAAAAAATATGCCTATGTCAATTTATTTCCCAATACTTTAGCAGTGTTATTACATTAAAAAGATGTTGTGATGCATGATGCATGCAATTTGATAACTTTGTAACTGTGAAACTGTTGTTTTATAATAAATTTGATAAATGATAAATTCATTGAAATAAAATGTATGACAAGAACTTAGTTGTCATTTATTCTTTGACTGTCTTATCGTATGTGACTGGCTGGAGGGTTGGATAATGGATCAAACCTATCTGGCTAAAACACTGGCTAAAATTGGCTACCAAAAAAAATAATTTGGCTAATAGCCTGGCTACAGAAAAATTTAGTCCAGGGTAAACTTTGGACAAGTATCTAAAAGTAAGTCATCTGGAATTAAGAAATCAAGTGCAGGTGGAAAACAAGTATGAACCACAAGTCATGACATAAAGACATAAAAATAGAAAAGGAAATAGGAGATCCAACTGATAGAGTCTCATGAAACAAGTTAGACTAACATCCAGTGAAATAAAACTGAAGATAGGAAAAATAAAAAATTGCATCTGTGCAATCCAAGCAATGAAAGACAAAGGTGAGATTCCATGAAACTCATCATGAAAATAAAATTAGAAGCAAAAGCAAACATGGTAACAATATCTGGTGAATATTGTCAAAAGATGGAACAAGTTCAACTGAAGTAATAGAAGCCAAACAACAAGAATCCTGGAACCAACCACCTTTTACACAGTTACAGTAGTACCACCAATTCTGTCAAAGTGCAACCAGTAACTATCAGAGTATCCAATGTCTCCTATTAAGGACTAGAACTGCACAAAAAAAACAACAACTATATAACAGGTACGTAATATATGTATATTGTGCAAACAACACAACTATTTTACAATCTGAAAAGACTCTTAAGGCTGTAGTTTAATGATAATTACACAATATATATTAACAAGTGTAGGGGCTTCCTTCAAACCTTATGGCATGTACAACATGTTTCACAGCAGTGACACTACAAAATAGTTCTTTGTTGTGCAAACGCATGGGTAAACGTTTGTTAAGGTTGAAAATACAGACAATATAAAGTGAAATATTTCACATTATTGTTATGACTTTAGTCCTAAAAGATATATACAGAGAAGTCAACTTACACTGATACACTTGACATCGTTATGTCTTTCTACTTCTAAGATACAGAGAAGACAATGTAACGAGATGCATTTTACAATCTTGATATGACTTGACAATATAACAATGTAGCTACATAAAATGTATACATACAACTATAAAATATATACTGTACAAACAACACAGCTACATAATTATAAAACAAACACATAATACATACTGTACAAACAACACATCTACATAACTATAAAAAAGTACCTAATACATACTGTACAAACAACACAGCTACATAACTATAAAAAAGTACCTAATACATACTGTACAAACAACACAGCTACATAACTATAAAAAAGTACCTAATACATACTGTACAAACAACACAGCTACATAACTATAAAACAAACACATAATACATACTATGCAAACAACACAGCTACATAACTATAAAACAAACACATAATACATACCGTACAAACACAGCTACATAACTATAAAACACAATACATATTGTACAAACAACACATCTACATAACTATAAAACAAACACAATACATACTGTACAAACAACACATCTACATAACTATAAAACAAACACAATACATACTGTACAAACAACACATCTACATAACTATAAAACAAACACAATACATACTGTACAAACAGCTACATTACTATAAAACAAACACAATACATACTGTACAAACAACACAGCTACATAACTATAAAACAAACACATAATACATACTATGCAAACAACACATCTACATAACTATAAAACAAACAATACATACTGTACAAACAACACATCTACATAACTATAAAACAAACACAATACATACTGTACAAACAGCTACATTACTATAAAACAAACACAATACATACTGTACAAACAACACAGCTACATTACTATAAAACAAACACAATACATACTGTACAAACAACACAGCTACATAACTATAAAACAAACACATAATACATACTATGCAAACAACACAGCTACATAACTACAAAACAAACACAATACATACTGTACAAACAACACAGCTACATTACTATAAAACAAACATAATACATACTGTACAAACAACCCATCTACATAACTATAAAACAAGTACATAATACATACTGTACAAACAACACAGCTACATAACTACAAAACAAACACATAATACATACCGTACAAACAGCTACATTACTATAAAACAAGTACATAATACATACTGTACAAACAACACAGCTACATACCTATAAAACAAACACAATACATTTTGTACAAACAACACAGCTACATAACTACAAAACAAACACAATACATACTGTACAAACAACACAACTACATACCTATAAAACAAACACAATACATACTGTACAAACAACACAGCTACATAACTATAAAACAAACACAATACATTTTGTACAAACAACACAGCTACATAACTATAAAACAAACACAATACATTTTGTACAAACAACACAGCTACATAACTATAAAACAAACACAATACATTTTGTACAAACAACACAGCTACATAACTATAAAACAAACACAATACATTTTGTACAAACAACACAGCTACATAACTAAAACAAACACATAATACATACCGTACAAACAGCTACATTACTATAAAACAAACATAATACATACTGTACAAACAACCCATCTACATAACTATAAAACAAGTACATAATACATACTGTACAAACAACACAGCTACATACCTATAAAACAAACACAATACATACTGTACAAACAACACAGCTACATAACTATAAAACAAACACAATACATTTTGTACAAACAACACAGCTACATAACTAAAACAAACACATAATACATACCGTACAAACAGCTACATTACTATAAAACAAGTACATAATACATACTGTACAAACAACACAGCTACATACCTATAAAACAAACACAATACATACTGTACAAACAACACAGCTACATAACTATAAAACAAGTACATAATACATACTGTACAAACAACACAGCTACATACCTATAAAACAAACACAATACATACTGTACAAACAACACAGCTACATAACTATAAAACAAACACAATACATTTTGTACAAACAACACAGCTACATAACTATAAAACAAACACAATACATACTGTACAAACAACACAGCTACATAACTACAAAACAAACACATAATACATACCGTACAAACAGCTACATTACTATAAAACAAGTACATAATACATACTGTACAAACAACACAGCTACATACCTATAAAACAAACACAATACATTTTGTACAAACAACACAGCTACATAACTACAAAACAAACACAATACATACTGTACAAACAACACAACTACATACCTATAAAACAAACACAATACATAATTGTACAAACAACACAGCTACATAACTATAAAAAACAAACACAATACATTTTGTACAAACAACACAGCTACATAACTAAAACAAACACATAATACATACCGCATGCAAACAGCTACATTACTATAAAACAAACATAATACATAATACTGTACAAACAACCCATCTACATAACTATAAAACAAGTACATAATACATAATTGTACAAAAACAACACAGCTACATAACTACAAAACAAACACATAATACATAACCGCATACAAACAGCTACATTACTATAAAACAAGTACATAATACATACTGTACAAAACAACACAGCTACATACCTATAAAACAAACACAATACATTTTGTACAAAACAACACAGCTACATAACTACAAAACAAACACAATACATACTGTACAAACAACACAACTACATACCTATAAAACAAACACAATACATTTTGTACAAACAACACAGCTACATAACTAAAACAAACACATAATACATACCGTACAAACAGCTACATTACTATAAAACAAACATAATACATACTGTACAAACAACCCATCTACATAACTATAAAACAAGTACATAATACATACTGTACAAACAACACAGCTACATAACTACAAAACAAACACATAATACATACCGTACAAACAGCTACATTACTATAAAACAAGTACATAATACATACTGTACAAACAACACACAGCTACATACCTATAAAACAAACACAATACATTTTGTACAAACAACACAGCTACATAACTACAAAACAAACACAATACATACTGTACAAACAACACAACTACATACCTATAAAACAAACACAATACATACTGTACAAACAACACAGCTACATAACTATAAAACAAACACAATACATTTTGTACAAACAACACAGCTACATAACTAAAACAAACACATAATACATACCGTACAAACAGCTACATTACTATAAAACAAACATAATACATACTGTACAAACAACCCATCTGCATAACTATAAAACAAACACAATACATACTGTACAAACAACACAGCTACATAACTATAAAACAAACACATAATACATACTATGCAAACAACACAGCTACATACCTATAAAACAAACACATAATACATACTGTACAAACAACACAGCTACATACCTATAAAACAAACACAATACATACTGTACAAACAACACAACTACATACCTATAAAACAAACACAATACATAATTGTACAAACAACACAGCTACATAACTATAAAACAAACACAATACATACTGTACAAACAGCTACATTACTATAAAACAAACACAATACATACTGTACAAACAACACAGCTACATTACTATAAAACAAACACAATACATACTGTACAAACAACACAGCTACATAACTATAAAACAAACACATAATACATACTATGCAAACAACACAGCTACATAACTACAAAACAAACACAATACATTTTGTACAAACAACACAGCTACATAACTATAAAACAAACACATAATACATACTATGCAAACAACACAGCTACATAACTACAAAACAAACACAATACATACCGTACAAACAGCTACATTACTATAAAACAAGTACATAATACATACTATGCAAACAACACAGCTACATACCTATAAAACAAACACAATACATTTTGTACAAACAACACAGCTACATAACTACAAAACAAACACAATACATACTGTACAAACAACACAACTACATACCTATAAAACAAACACAATACATACTGTACAAACAACACAGCTACATAACTATAAAACAAACACAATACATTTTGTACAAACAACACAGCTACATAACTAAAACAAACACATAATACATACCGTACAAACAGCTACATTACTATAAAACAAACATAATACATACTGTACAAACAACCCATCTACATAACTATAAAACAAGTACATAATACATACTGTACAAACAACACAGCTACATAACTACAAAACAAACACATAATACATACCGTACAAACAGCTACATTACTATAAAACAAGTACATAATACATACTGTACAAACAACACAGCTACATACCTATAAAACAAACACAATACATTTTGTACAAACAACACAGCTACATAACTACAAAACAAACACAATACATACTGTACAAACAACACAACTACATACCTATAAAACAAACACAATACATACTGTACAAACAACACAGCTACATAACTATAAAACAAACACAATACATTTTGTACAAACAACACAGCTACATAACTAAAACAAACACATAATACATACCGTACAAACAGCTACATTACTATAAAACAAACATAATACATACTGTACAAACAACCCATCTACATAACTATAAAACAAGTACATAATACATACTGTACAAACAACACAGCTACATACCTATAAAACAAGTACATAATACATACTGTACAAACAACACAGCTACATACCTATAAAACAAACACAATACATTTTGTACAAACAACACAGCTACATAACTACAAAACAAACACAATACATACTGTACAAACAACACAACTACATACCTATAAAACAAACACAATACATACTGTACAAACAACACAGCTACATAACTATAAAACAAACACAATACATACTGTACAAACAACACAGCTACATAACTATAAAACAAACACATAATACATACTATGCAAACAACACAGCTACATAACTACAAAACAAGTACAATACATACTGTACAAACAACACAACTACATAACTATAAAACAAACACAATACATTTTGTACAAACAACACAGCTACATAACTACAAAACAAACACATAATACATACTGTACAAACAACACAGCTACATAACTATAAAACAAGTACAATACATACTGTACAAACAACACAACTACATAACTATAAAACAAACACAATACATTTTGTACAAACAACACAGCTACATAACTACAAAACAAACACAATACATTTTGTACAAACAACACAGCTACATAACTACAAAACAAACACATAATACATACTGTACAAACAACACAACTATATAACTATAAAACAAACACAATACATACTGTACAAACAACACAACTATATAACTATAAAACAAACACATAATACATACTGTACAAACAACACAGCTACATAACTATAAAACAAGTGCAATATACACTGTACAAACAACACAACTACATAACTATAAAACAAACACAATACATTTTGTACAAACAACACAGCTACATAACTACAAAACAAACACATAATACATACTGTACAAACAACACAACTATATAACTATAAAACAAACACAATACATACTGTACAAACAACACAGCTACATAACTATAAAACAAGTGCAATATACACTGTACAAACAACACAACTACATAACTATAAAACAAACACAATACATTTTGTACAAATAACACAGCTACATAACTACAAAACAAACACATAATACATACTGTACAAACAACACAACTATAAAACAAGTTCTTACCAATGACAATTTCGTCATCAGTTAAACTGCTTCCAATACACTCAAACTGGAAGTTAGATAAAGTTTTGGCCAGACTTCGCTGAGCTCGGGAAAGAGCTGAAAAAAACAACAAGAATTAACACTCAAGTTCACACAAAATTGGTAATCACCAGTTGTTAGATTTAACTTCAATCACTTCACTGCTTATGCAAATAGCAAACTCTAGGAAAACATAACTGACAAGAGCCTCAATTACAAAATACAACTAGTGACAATTAAAAGAACACCCAAAACAGAAAAACAACAAGATGAATGTCATGTATAATCAAGACAAGGTCTAAATACCAATCACAAAATCATTATTAAACAACTCTAGTAGATGATACTTTATTAATTATTCCAACTATTCAACTAGTTTTTAATGTTTCTAGTTATTACTTTATTGATTATTCCCACTATTCAACTACTTGTTAGTGTTTCTAGTTATTACTTTATTGATTATTCCCACTATTCAACTAGTTGTTGTTGCTTCTAGTTATTACTTTATTGATTATTCCCACTATTCAACTAGTTGTTATTGCTTCTAGTTATAACTTTCTTGATTATTCCAACTATTCAAATAGTTGTTATTGCTTCTAGTTATCACTTTATTGATTATTCCAACTATTCAAATAGTTGTTATTGCTTCTAGTTATTACTTTATCGATTATTCCCACTATTCAACTAGTTGTTGTTGCTTCTAGTTATTACTTTATTGATTATTCCAAATATTCAACTAGTTGTTAGTGTTTCTAGTTATTACTTTATTGATTATTCCCACTATTCAACTAGTTGTTGTTGCTTCTAGTTATTACTTTATCGATTATTCCCACTATTCAACTAGTTGTTAGTGTTTCTAGTTATTACTTTATTGATTATTCCCACTATTCAACTAGTTGTTGTTGCTTCTAGTTATTACTTTATTGATTATTCCAACTATTCAACTACTTGTTAGTGTTTCTAGTTATTACTTTATCGATTATTCCCACTATTCAACTAGTTGTTGTTGCTTCTAGTTATTACTTTATTGATTATTCCAACTATTCAACTAGTTGTTATTGCTTCTAGTTATTACTTTATTGATCATTCCCACTATTCAACTAGTTGTTATTGCTTCTAGTTATAACTTTCTTGATTATTCCAACTATTCAAATAGTTGTTATTGCTTCTAGTTATCACTTTATTGATTATTCCAAATATTCAACTAGTTGTTAGTGTTTCTAGTCATTACTTTATTCATTATTCCATCTACAAAACTAGTTATCATTTCTAGTTATAACTTTCTTGACTATTCCAACTATTCAAGTAGTTGTTATTGTTTCTAGTTATTACTTTATTAATTATTCTAAGTATTCAACTAATTGTTTGTGTTTCTAGTTATTACTTTTTGATTATTCCAACTATTCAACTAGTTGTTTCTTTCTTCATAATTCCAACTATTCAACTAGATGTTAATATTTCTACTAATTACTTTATTAATTATTCCAACTCTTCAACTAGTTGTTAGTGTTTCTAGTTATTCCTTTATTGATTATTCTAACTATTCAACTAGTTATTACTTTATAGATTATTACAACTATTCATCCACGTTGTTAGATAATAAATGGATTATTTCTAAATAGAGAAAATGATCCTACCAATATCCCTTACAAGTTTGTTCTAGACTTTTGTTATCTAACTCAGTGACTGGTAACCTATGATCTGTGGGTTTCTTTCCAAAGCTCGTGTTTCATCCTTAACATTTAATTCCACTACTCTGCATTTTCAAAATGCTGAGATGTGGCTTGGCCTGGTGGTTGGAGTGCCAAACTCATAACCTACAGGAGGCAGACTTGTTTCCCTGTTATTGAATATAATTGCTTTTTAAATCACGAGGACTTTATACTGTAATGGTCAATCCAAATATTTCTTGGTAAATTTGTGGCTCAAGAGTTGGTGTGGAAAGGTGTTGACTATCTGCCATTTGTGTTGTGTCTCACCACAAAATTAGAGAAGGCTAGCACAGACAGCTTTCGAGTGGCTTTGTGTGAAATTTAAAATCCAGACAATCTATTGTAGCTATAGTGTCTACTAGCTATTTTAACTGTAGAAATGACAATGATCTCATCTGTGGTTTTAGTTTGAATACAGTTATAAGTTACTAAATGGTATGTTTGATAATGACGTGGGTTGTGTTAGTTTGAATACAGTTATAAGTTACTAAATGGTATGTTTGATAATGACGTGGGTTGTGTTAGTTTGAATACAGTTATAAGTTACTAAATGGTATGTTTGATAATGACGTGGGTTGTGTTAGTTTGAATACAGTTATAAGTTACTAAATGTTATGTTTGATAATGACGTGGGTTGTGTTAGTTTGAATACAGTTACAAGTTACTAAATGTTATGTTTGATAATGATGTAGATTGTGTTAGTTTGAATACAGTTATAAGTTACTAAATGTTATGTTTGATAATGATGTAGATTGTGTTAGTTTGAATACAGTTATAAGTTACTAAATGTTATGTTTGATAATGATGTAGATTGTGTTAGTTTGAATACAGTTACAAGTTACTAAATGGTATGTTTGATAATGATGTAGATTGTGTTGGGTTGAATACAGTTACAAGTTACTAAATGGTATGTTTGATAATGATGTAGATTGTGTTAGCCTTGAATACAGTTACAAGTTACTAAATGTTATGTTTGATAATGATGTAGATTGTATTAGTTTGAATACAGTTACAAGTTACTAAATGGTATGTTTGATAATGACGTGGGTTGTGTTAGTTTGAATACAGTTATAAGTTACTAAATGTTATGTTTGATAATGATGTAGATTGTGTTAGTTTGAATACAGTTACAAGTTACTAAATGGTATGTTTGATAATGATGTAGATTGTGTTGGGTTGAATACAGTTACAAGTTACTAAATGGTATGTTTGATAATGATGTAAATTGTGTTAGTTTGAATACAGTTACAAGTTACTAAATGTTATGTTTGATAATGATGTAGATTGTATTAGTTTGAATACAGTTATAAGTTACTAAATGGTATGTTTGATAATGACGTGGGTTGTGTTAGTTTGAATACAGTTATAAGTTACTAAATGGTATGTTTGATAATGACGTGGGTTGTGTTAGTTTGAATACAGTTATAAGTTACTAAATGGTATGTTTGATAATGACGTGGGTTGTGTTAGTTTGAATACAGTTATAAGTTACTAAATGTTATGTTTGATAATGACGTGGGTTGTGTTAGTTTGAATACAGTTACAAGTTACTAAATGTTATGTTTGATAATGATGTAGATTGTGTTAGTTTGAATACAGTTATAAGTTACTAAATGTTATGTTTGATAATGATGTAGATTGTGTTAGTTTGAATACAGTTATAAGTTACTAAATGTTATGTTTGATAATGATGTAGATTGTGTTAGTTTGAATACAGTTACAAGTTACTAAATGGTATGTTTGATAATGATGTAGATTGTGTTGGGTTGAATACAGTTACAAGTTACTAAATGGTATGTTTGATAATGATGTAGATTGTGTTAGTTTGAATACAGTTACAAGTTACTAAATGTTATGTTTGATAATGATGTAGATTGTATTAGTTTGAATACAGTTACAAGTTACTAAATGGTATGTTTGATAATGACGTGGCTTGTGTTAGTTTGAACACAGTTATAAGTTACTAAATGTTATGTTTGATAATGATGTAGATTGTGTTAGCCTGAATCAGCCACAAGTTACTAAATGGTATGTTTGATAATGATGTAGATTGTGTTGGGTTGAATACAGTTACAAGTTACTAAATGGTATGTTTGATAATGATGTAAATTGTGTTAGTTTGAATACAGTTACAAGTTACTAAATGTTATGTTTGATAATGATGTAGATTGTATTAGTTTGAATACAGTTACAAGTTACTAAATGGTATGTTTGATAATGACGTGGGTTGTGTTAGTTTGAATACAGTTACAAGTTACTAAATGTTATGTTTGATAATGATGTAGATTGTGTTAGTTTGAATACAGTTATAAGTTACTAAATGTTATGTTTGATAATGATGCAGATTGTATTAGTTTGAATACAGTTACAAGTTACTAAATGTTATGTTTGATAATGATGTAGATTGTATTAGTTTGAATACAGTTATAAGTTACTAAATTTTATGTTTGATAATGATGTAGATTGTGTTAGTTTGAATACAGTTATAAGTTGCTAAATGTTATGTTTGATAATGATGCAGATTGTATTAGTTTGAATACAGTTACAAGTTACTAAATTTTATGTTTGATAATGATGTAGATTGTGTTAGTTTGAATACAGTTATAAGTTGCTAAATGTTATGTTTGATAATGATGCAGATTGTATTAGTTTGAATACAGTTACAAGTTACTAAATGTTATGTTTGATAATGATGTAGATTGTGTTAGTTTGAATACAGTTATAAGTTACTAAATGTTATGTTTGATAATGATGTAGATTGTGTTAGTTTGAATACAGTTACAAGTTACTAAATGTTATGTTTGATAATGACGTGGGTTATGTTAGTTTGAATACAGTTACAAGTTACTAAATGTTATGTTTGATAATGACGTGGGTTATGTTAGTTTGAATACAGTTATAAGTTACTAAATGTTATGTTTGATAATGACATGGGTTATGTTAGTTTGAATGCAGTTATAAGTAACTAAATATTTATTTTGATGATTATAAATATAAAAACAGACGATGTATGCAACTACAACAACATTACTGATCCATATAAATTGGATTAAGTGATACTGTCAACTAAAGACAGAAGCTAAATAACTGCAGTACACTCATACTAAGTTTGATTTTACAGTGTATATTGGAATTGTTATTCATGTATAAAAAATAACAAGATCCTTATGTCTGAAAACTTGTATATGTAACTGAAAAACACAGGAATTTAAAATTTCATAATAAACATAAACAAATTGTATTTACATTAAACTGATCTAGCTACTACTGCCACCTACAGGCTAGAAATGTGACTGTGATATTGACACAAATTTAACTTAAGAAATAACATCAATAAACCATTTTCACTCCCCTTTAAAGTTACATGAGCTCTAGTGTCCACAACTTTAAACAGAAACTCATTCTATTAGCTGTCCTATTAGAAAAATATCATACCTGGAGTGTTCTCTGAACCTTAACCTTGTCTTAAAAATATTGTTGGTAGTAAAATCATCTCACCTCAAACTGATATATGTTAATACACATTACCTTATCCTTGAAAGATGACCCTTTTATCTGCAAAACATTTCAGTAAAGCCCTTCTGAACTCTCTCCCATAATTCAATAACCTTAGATAAAATCATAACCATACACAGTATCCCAAGTGAGGCTTATCTGTTGAATTACAGATATAGACTTGTAATCAGTCTATCAGTACAGTCTATAATTCTATTACCTGTACTACCAGAAACAAAACACTGTCTCAGTGATTTGTGTTGCATACCATACTGTTTACATTGTTTTCTTTGGTCACACATTGAGTTAAGTCATCCATATCAAATGTATGATCCAAATTATAATAATTCGTCTTTATTATCCTACAGTTATTATAATCAATGTTCATTTGTCAAATTGTTGTCCAGCTTGTCAGCTGATCCAATTAATTTGTATTATGTCAATGATCAACATTTCCAATACACTTAGTTTGTCCACACAGGGAATACTGTCCCTTTTGATCTGTTAAACAGCCAAATGTTAAAGTGCACTGGTAAACTGTTAATATATTAATAAAACACTTGTATTATTAATATAAATATAACAACCAAAGACCCTTACACTGATTTGTATGGCACTCCACTAAGAACAAGGTCCCAGTTTGACTAGATAGTAAACTTTCACTTTCCTTCTCCCAAATATGTATCATTCAGATAACTAATATTTTTTTTAAAATTTCTATCAATGTGTTTGATTTCCTAGCTTTGACACCTTAAAACTTCAACACAGCCAGTACACATCCCTTCCAACTTCTTCACAAAAAGTAACTTCCTTTTAAAGAGATAAGTAATTCTAAGAAATTATTACTAAAAGTATAAGTCAATTTCCCTTTAATAATTCTAAGTTTGCTTTCTGTAGAATAACACATCTTATTTCATCCAGTACAGTCCTAAAACTTATACTATCGACTACATTCAGTTATCTACTGTTCAGCTTTGAGAGACTTACCTTCAAGCCTCATATTTAACTTATGCTTTAAATATTTTTCCTATTTCCTTGTTGTTGCCCCAGACATCTTATTAATTGTATTCCAAATCTTAGAGGCTCTTATCATTATGAATATAACTTCCCATAACCCGCATAAATGATGATCACATAGAATTATAAAACCACCCTTACCTTGTATGTGCAACAAAAATACATCATTTAACTTTAAAATGTTGAAACACAGATTATATATATTACATATTTACCTCTACGTAACACATTTTAATTAATTTGCATATTTCAACAAATATTCTTTAGCTAAATTTTTTTTTAATCATATCATGATGGATGTCTTAAGTCTAACGTGTGAATTTTATTTGTAAAAGAACAGCATACTTTGGTCATTAACGTTGGTTACGATGTCATGAAAGTTAAGCTACTATTTAAATAATCACAAACACAAGTTATAACACTAACAGAGGAGGGAACGTAGATTTACACCTACTAAAAGTTAGAAGTTATGTCACATAATTATAACGCACTGCAAGATGTACTACTTCGAAGTTCAAACCACTTTTAGTTTGTTTGTTTTTCATGATAAATATAAAATCATCGCTACCATCACTGTAAACTGTAATTTAGTATATTATGAAGTACAAATGCTTTTTTCTTATTCTTATATGTAACAAATAGATTAAAATTTATACTGACCAATAGCAATTGTAACTTTTATGCACTAGGCCTATACTCGAATATAGTTACGTTAGTTCTAATATAGTAATAAAAACTAACACACTGTGCAGTGCTTATTCACACCTTTTGCTGCTCCCACTAAATCTTTCACTTTGAATATCAATCCTTTGATTGCTTGACTTGTTCTTTCTAATTCTTTTTCGTGGGCGTGAAGGTTCTCCCGGAAGTAGGGGCTATCAGTAACGCAATCAGTAAATTCCAAAGGTAAAAGCCCCATTATAAGCACAATATTCACCGAATATTTAACGTTAGAGGTACTTTAAAAACATACACAGGTTATCAACTGTTACACATAAAAGCCATGACACAAACACGCCAACTCACAGTAACCTCTATACTGTCCACATCTAACACTGTTACTTAGACTACGACTACAACTTGCTTTCCGATATGCAACTCTTAAAGTTGCGCTTGCGCATATCACGGGTATTTCTTAGAGAGCAGCTTTTCACAAAACATAAATTTATCTTCACATCACAATGGGATAGTAGTTAGTGTTCAGAAATATGTTATCCAGAGTCCACAGACTGTTTTCAGTTTCCGCAACATCGTTTTCCACATTTAGGAGCAATGGGTGCGTTATAAGAGAGACAGTCAAATCCCAATATTTGAAAAGAGTAATTTAAAAGATAGTGGTTAAACATTAGGAATGACTTCGTCCAAATATTTGAAACACACAAATAAACTTACAGTAAGTCAATTCTTTTAGTTATATAAGGTATCTTTAACCGTAATTTCAGAACTATTTCGAAAATCTTAATTTCATTTGTAAATTTGTTTCTCGTGTGAATAATTAATTGAAATCACTGAAGTATCTTGTTAAAATCTTTACTCACTTGAGGTTGTTTTCAACAATAAAATAATTAAACAAAAAATTACTGAAAAACTTTTAAAAATTAATACATTTGTACCTCCACCGTGTTAATGTACGCGTGTTTTCATAACAATGCCGTATAGCGCTGTTGGCTGAGTTTACCGAAGGGAATGGAACGCCTGATTTTAGCGTTGTAAATCTATAAACTTACTGCTGTACCCGGGGACGCCCTTGTTTGTGCATATTCTTAGTTATGTTGCTGTTTGTTTTTTTGTAAGTTCAGGCATAGTTATGTACTGAGTGGCTTTTGGATTATAAAATAATGTAATTATATTTACTTTTATAACATCCATTCATTTTGTGGTCATTTTCATTAATATAATATTTTTAATTTAAAAAACAAAACATCAATTTATTACATACATAATTCGTAATATTTTTGCGCTTGCGCTTACCGCCATCTATTGCAAGTTAATAAAATGTATGTGTACGTTTTGGCTGAAAAGAAGAGTACGCTGATTTATGCTTCATTCTTTTTTTCACAACGTTGTTAATTATGATGTGAACAAGGGGATGGCTGGTTGGTCACAAGACTCTGTCCTGCTCTTATGTTCTAAAATTTCCTTGTTCCTCTCTCATAAAAGCAGTCAATAACTACGAAAAAATACACTTGAATCCAAACCTTGCCTGATGCGAATTATTAAATAAAATAAAATAATTTCAGTTTTAAAAATAAACAAAACACGAAGTTTAAGTTTCGTAAGATTTCACAGTAAATAATAATAATTCTAATACGCTATTAAATGTTAATAAGTAAAATTCCCTGTTTATTTTGTAATCATAAATGTGTTTATAAGACGAATTGATCAGGAATGGAAGATAATTGTTTGCTTATTGTGGATTATTACCTATGTTCTCATACTCTCCCCCTAACAGCCCATCTTCAATAAAAACGTCATTGCAATGCTTGGAAAGTGCCACCTTTCTTGTTAATGAACCCTTTTCCTTTCTAATATAACTTATTATGACAAAATTCCAAAATGTGTCGACGTTTATCACTAATTACAAAACAATGTTTATAAAGACAACTTACCAAACATGACTCCAAATTCAACAGTTCTTTTTTTCACTTGAGTGATTGTTTATTTTCTGTTAAACATCATCAAATACCGTACATTAATATTCATCATTAATGAACATTATCACTGAACTGTCCCTTTACTGACTGAAAGGAAGTAGTGACTGTTATTTTCCAAACTATTAGATGTTATTTCATTTTACAGTTATGCACTGTATTGCGTGATTTCTCACTCAACTACCACGTTAAAACAGTAATGTGATCGAGAAAACAACGGCTGTAAGGCTTTAAGGCCTTGTTATCGAGCAGTTATAGTAAAAAGGCAATTAAACATCTTATGAATGTTTATCACCCTTATGAGAGTGTCAGTTGTTCTCCTAAGCTAGTCCTGGAAAACTGTTACATACAAACCTAAATGTGCATAAATCGAACACAGAACAAAGAAGAAACAATGTTATTTACTGATAGATGTGAACTGGGTAACAGTGCAGTGAAAGAGAAGTGTTATTTACTGATACATGTGAACTGAATGACACAAAATAGTGAAGGAACAGTGTTATTTACTGATACATGTGAACTGAATGATACAAAGTTGTGAAGGAACAGTGTTATTTACTGATAAATGTGAACTGAATGACACAAAGTAGTGAAGGAACAGTGTTATTTACTGATACATGTGAACTGGGTGACACAGTGCAGTGAAGAAACTGTTATTTACTGACAGATGTGAACTGGGTGACACAGTGCAGTGAAGAAAGTTTTATTTACTGATAGATGTGAACTGGGTAACAGTGCAGTGAAAGAGAAGTGTTATTTACTGATACATGTGAACTGAATGATACAAAGTTGTGAAGGAACAGTGTTATTTACTGATAAATGTGAACTGAATGACACAAAGTAGTGAAGGAACAGTGTTATTTACTGATACATGTGAACTGGGTGACACAGTGCAGTGAAGAAACTGTTATTTACTGACAGATGTGAACTGGGTGACACAGTGCAGTGAAGAAAGTTTTATTTACTGATAGATGTGAACTGGGTAACAGAGTCCTTGGAATGAACAGTGTCATTTATTGATAGATGTGAACTGGGTGACACGGTACAGTGAAAGAGAAGTGTTATTTACCGATAGATGTGAACTGGATGACACAGAGCAGTGAAGGAACAGTGTTATTTATCGATAGATGTGAACTGGATGACACAGAGCAGTGAAGGAACAGTGTTATTTATCGATAGATGTGAACTGGATGACACAGAGCAGTGAAGGAACAGTGTTATTTATCGATAGATGTGAACTGGGTAACAGTGCAGTGAAAGAGAAGTTTTATTTATTGAAAGATGTGAAATGGGTGACACATTGCAGTTAAAAAGCAGTGTTATTTACTAATAGATGTGAACTGGGTGACACATTGCAGTTAAAAAGCAGTGTTATTTACTAATAGATGTGAACTGAATGATACAAAGTTGTGAAGGAACAGTGTTATTTACTGATAAATGTGAACTGAATGACACAAAGTAGTGAAGGAACAGTGTTATTTACTGATACATGTGAACTGGGTGACACAGTGCAGTGAAGAAACTGTTATTTACTGACAGATGTGAACTGGGTGACACAGTGCAGTGAAGAAAGTTTTATTTACTGATAGATGTGAACTGGGTAACAGAGTCCTTGGAATGAACAGTGTCATTTATTGATAGATGTGAACTGGGTGACACGGTACAGTGAAAGAGAAGTGTTATTTACTGATACATGTGAACTGAATGATACAAAGTTGTGAAGGAACAGTGTTATTTACTGATAAATGTGAACTGAATGACACAAAGTAGTGAAGGAACAGTGTTATTTACTGATACATGTGAACTGGGTGACACAGTGCAGTGAAGAAACTGTTATTTACTGACAGATGTGAACTGGGTGACACAGTGCAGTGAAGAAAGTTTTATTTACTGATAGATGTGAACTGGGTAACAGAGTCCTTGGAATGAACAGTGTCATTTATTGATAGATGTGAACTGGGTGACACGGTACAGTGAAAGAGAAGTGTTATTTACCGATAGATGTGAACTGGATGACACAGAGCAGTGAAGGAACAGTGTTATTTATCGATAGATGTGAACTGGATGACACAGAGCAGTGAAGGAACAGTGTTATTTATCGATAGATGTGAACTGGATGACACAGAGCAGTGAAGGAACAGTGTTATTTATCGATAGATGTGAACTGGGTAACAGTGCAGTGAAAGAGAAGTTTTATTTATTGAAAGATGTGAAATGGGTGACACATTGCAGTTAAAAAGCAGTGTTATTTACTAATAGATGTGAACTGGGTGACACATTGCAGTTAAAAAGCAGTGTTATTTACTAATAGATGTGAACTGGGTGACACATTGCAGTTAAAAAGCAGTGTTATTTACTAATAGATGTGAACTGGGTGACTGTGAATTGAACTCAAGTAGATTTTATTTCATTGAGGTCTCCTGCATGTATTTTTCCATGGCGCCAACTGTAATGGATGAACAAACTTGAGTAAGACAGTCTCGCATCAGTCCATGGCAAGTGGTCATGGTGGACAGTGGAAGCACATTCTCTCTGGCTAGCTGTATTTAACCAAAGTTAATTAAATAGATACACCTTGGCCAAAATCTTAAGGCAAATGAACGTAAAGAAAAAAATATGCATTTTGCATTGTTAGACTCAACCACTTATTTGAGTAGAGTCTCGAAAGGTAAAAATAAGAAAAGGGAAAATAAAAATACAAACTTTTTTAGTATTCAATAGGGCAAATGTGAACAATATGAAATTACCCTAAATACTAGCTGGTCAAAAGTTTAAGACCATATTGAAATGGAGCATTAATCGGTAAACATGTAACAAAATTTAGTGACTTGTGTTCAAGCATTAGTGTTGTCAACATCTCCGATGTTACATTGGATAAAATCATGGCACAGGCTGAAAAGTTGACAGAGTTTGAACATGGCAGAATTATCAAGCTGCAAAAGTAAGGTCTCTCTCAACGTGCCATTGCTGGTGAGATTGGGTGTAGTAAAACTGCTGTTGCAAATTTCTTAAAAGACCCTGAGGGATACAGAACGAGAATTTCAAGTGTTAGGCCCAAGAAAATTTAGGCGGCATTGAGCAGGAGGATTCGACAGGTTGTCCTGCAAAACACCAGCCAATCATTGAACCAAAATAAGGCTCTTAGGAATGCAGAATGCAGATCAAGAACAATAAGACGACATTTACGAGAGAAAGACTTTAAAAACCGTAAATGTCTTCAAAGACCACGCCTCCTTCCACACCACAAAACAGCTCAGTTAAACTTTGCTGAGAAGCACCAAACAATGGATGTAGAAATGTGGATGAAAGTTTTGTTCTCTGATGATAAAAAATGTAACCTGGATGGTCCAGATGGCTTCCAACGTTACTGGCACGATAAGGATGTCCCACCAGACATTTTCTACACAACACAGTAGAGGAGGTTCCTTCATGATCTGGGGTGCTTTCTCCTTCCATGGAACAATGGAGCTTCAGGTTATACAGGGTGTCAAACAGCAGCTGGCATTTGGCATGTTGGAGAGAGCATTCTATTGACTGAAGGCCCTCACTTGTGTGGAAATGACTATCTTTCAGCAGGACAATGCTGCAATTCACAATGCCCGCAGGACAAAGGACTTTTTAATGGCAAATAACGTGATTCTTTTGGACCATCCAGCATGTTTGCCCAAACTGAACCCCCATTGAAAATGTTTGGGGGTGGATGGCAAGGGAAGTTTATAGAAATGCATGTCAATTCCAAAAAGTGAGGTGTTGTGAACAGTTTTCAAAATGTTAATAGAATAAAGACAAATGTGTCACAAATTAACTGCCACATGAATTTATTCCTGCACACTGTACAGTATAAAATATGGCCATTACACTTGACAAGATTACTAATAACTTTTATTGCATGATTTATGTTTTCAAATATTAATAAAATTAGTAATTACCCTTGATAAGTTTATATCTATTGAA
>NC_134834.1:115115459-115243136 GCF_004210375.1 Tachypleus tridentatus
TTAGCTATCTGGCTAATATTTTTTACTACAGCTTTAGGTAGTAGGCTATCATATTAATTTTGTACTCAGCTTTAGGTAGAGCCATCTTATCTGTTGCTATCTAATATATTTTTACTACAGCTTTAGGTAGGCCATGTATTTTGTTCAAATTGGCTATCTGGCTAATATTTTTACTACAGCTTTAGGTAGGCCATGTATTTTGTTCATGTTAGCTATCTGGCTAATATTTTACTACAGCTTTAGGTAGGCCATGTATTTTGTTAGCTCACTACAGCTTTAGGTAGCTATCTGTTAGCTAATATTTTTACTACAGCTTTAGGTAGGCCGTATTTTGTTATGTACATTTTGCTATCTGAATAATAGTTAGCTATCATGTATTTTGTTAATATTTTACTACAGCTTTAGGTAGGCCATGTATTTTGTCTCATGCTAGCTATCTGGCTAATATTTTTACTACAGCTTTAGGTGAGGCCTATTTATTTTTCAAGTTAACTATCTGCTAATATTTTTTAAAGTTCACGTATTTTGTTCATGTTAGCTATCTGGCTAATATTTTTACTACAGCTTTAGGTATGCGCATGTATTTGTTCAAGTTAGCTATCTGAATAATATTTTTTTACTACAGCTTTAGGTAGGCCATGTATTTTTTTTGTTCAAGTTAGCTATTTGGCTAATAATATTTTACTACAGCTTTAGGTAGGCCAATCTATTTTGTTCATGTTAGCTATCTGACCTAATATTTTTACTACAGCTTTAGGTAGGCCATGTATTTTGTTCAGAGTTAGCTATCTGACTAATATTTTTACTACAGCTTTAGGTAGGCCATGTATTTTGTTCATGTTAGCTATCTGAATAATATTTTTACTACAGCTTTAGGTAGGCTTCATGTATTTTGTTCATGTTAGCTATCTGAACTAATATTTTTACTACAGCTTTAGGTAGGCCATGTATTTTGTTCATGTTAGCTATCTGGCTAATATTTTACTACAGCTTTAGGTAGGCCATGTATTTTGTTCAGTTAGCTATCCTGTAATATTTTTTTTGTTCATGATATTTTGCTGAAGTTAGCTATCTGGCTAATATTTTACTACAGCTTTAGGTAGGCCATGTATTTTGTTCAAGTTAGCTATCTGGCTAATATTTTTACTACAGCTTTAGGTAGGCCATGTATTTTTGTTCAAGTTAGCTATCTGAATAATATTTTTACTACAGCTTTTAGGTAGGCCATGTATTTTGTTCAAGTTAGCTATCTGACTAATATTTTACTACAGCTTTAGGTAGGCCATGTATTTTGTTCATGTTAGCTATCTGGCTAATATTTTTTACTACAGCTTTAGGTAGGCCATGTATTTTGTTCAAGTTAGCTATCTGGCTAATATTTTTACTACAGCTTTAGGTAGGCCATGTATTTTGTTCATGTTAGCTATCTGGCTAATATTTTTTACTACAGCTTTAGGTAGGCCATGTATTTTGTTCATGTTAGCTATCTGGCTAATATTTTACTACAGCTTTAGGTAGGCCATGTATTTTGTTCATGTTAGCTATCTGGCTAATATTTTTACTACAGCTTTAGGTAGGCCATGTATTTTGTTCAAGTTAGCTATCTGGCTAATATTTTTACTACAGCTTTAGGTAGGCCATGTATTTTGGTCATGTTAGCTATCTGGCTAATATTTTACTACAGCTTTAGGTAGGCCATGTATCTTTTTGTTCAAGTTAGCTATCTGGCTAATATTTTACTACAGCTTTAGGTAGGCCATGTATTTTGTTCATGTTAGCTATCTGACTAATATTTTTTACTACAGCTTTAGGTAGGCCATGTATTTTGTCAAGTTAGCTATCTGGCTAATATTTTTACTACAGCTTTAGGTAGGCCATGTATTTTGTTCAAGTTAGCTATCTGGCTAATATTTTACTACAGCTTTAGGTAGGCCATGTATTTTGTTCATGTTAGCTATCTGACTAATATTTTTTACTACAGCTTTAGGTAGGCCATGTATTTTGTTCAAGTTAGCTATCTGAACTAATATTTTTACTACAGCTTTAGGTAGGCCATGTATTTTGTTCATGTTAGCTATCTGGCTAATATTTTTACTACAGCTTTAGGTAGGCCATGTATTTTGTTCAAGTTAGCTATCTGGCTAATATTTTTACTACAGCTTTAGGTAGGCCATGTATTTTGTTCATGTTAGCTATCTGGCTAATATTTTTACTACAGCTTTAGGTAGGCCATGTATTTTGTTCATGTTAGCTATCTGGCTAATATTTTTACTACAGCTTTAGGTAGGCCATGTATTTTGTTCAGTTAGCTATCTGGCTAATATTTTTACTACAGCTTTAGGTAGGCCATGTATTTTGTTCATGTTAGCTATCTGGCTAATATTTTACTACAGCTTTAGGTAGGCCATGTATTTTGTTCAAGTTAGCTATCTGGCTAATATTTTTACTACAGCTTTAGGTAGGCCATGTATTTTGTTCAAGTTAGCTATCTGAATAATATTTTTACTACAGCTTTAGGTAGGCCATGTATTTTGTTCATGTTAGCTATCTGACTAATATTTTTACTACAGCTTTAGGTAGGCCATGTATTTTGTTCAAGTTAGCTATCTGACTAATATTTTTACTACAGCTTTAGGTAGGCCATGTATTTTGTTCAAGTTAGCTATCTGGCTAATATTTTTACTACAGCTTTAGGTAGGCCATGTATTTTTGTTCAAGTTAGCTATCTGGCTAATATTTTTACTACAGCTTTAGGTAGGCCATGTATTTTGTTCAAGTTAGCTATCTGGCTAATATTTTTACTACAGCTTTAGGTAGGCCATGTATTTTGTTCATGTTAGCTATCTGGCTAATATTTTTACTACAGCTTTAGGTAGGCCATGTATTTTGTTCAAGTTAGCTATCTGGCTAATATTTTTACTACAGCTTTAGGTAGGCCATGTATTTTGTTCATGTTAGCTATCTGGCTAATATTTTACTACAGCTTTAGGTAGGCCATGTATTTTGTTCAAGTTAGCTATCTGGCTAATATTTTTACTACAGCTTTAGGTAGGCCATGTATTTTGTTCATGTTAGCTATCTGGCTAATATTTTTACTACAGCTTTAGGTAGGCCATGTATTTTGTTCATGTTAGCTATCTGGCTAATATTTTTACTACAGCTTTAGGTAGGCCATGTATTTTGTTCATGTTAGCTATCTGGCTAATATTTTTACTACAGCTTTAGGTAGGCTATGTATTTTGTTCAAGTTAGCTATCTGGCTAATATTTTTACTACAGCTTTAGGTAGGCCATGTATTTTGTTCAGAGTTAGCTATCTGGCTAATATTTTTACTACAGCTTTAGGTAGGCCATGTATTTTGTTCATGTTAGTTATCTGACTAATATTTTTACTACAGCTTTAGGTAGGCCATGTATTTTGTTCATGTTAGCTATCTGACTAATATTTTTACTACAGCTTTAGGTAGGCCATGTATTTTGTTCATGTTAGCTATCTGGCTAATATTTTTACTACAGCTTTAGGTAGGCCATGTATTTTGTTCATGTTAGCTATCTGGCTAATATTTTTACTACAGCTTTAGGTAGGCCATGTATTTTGTTCATGTTAGCTATCTGGCTAATATTTTTACTACAGCATGTTAGCTATCTGGCTAATATTTTACTACAGTAGGTAGGCCATGTATTTTGTTCAAGTTAGCTATCTGGCTAATATTTTTACTACAGCTTTAGGTAGGCCATGTATTTTGTTCATGTTAGCTATCTGGCTAATATTTTTACTACAGCTTTAGGTAGGCCATGTATTTTGTTCATGTTAGCTATCTGGCTAATATTTTTACTACAGCTTTAGGTAGGCCATGTATTTTGTTCATAGTTAGCTATCTGGCTAATATTTTTACTACAGCTTTAGGTAGGCCATGTATTTTGTTCATGTTAGCTATCTGACTAATATTTTTACTACAGCTTTAGGTAGGCCATGTATTTTGTTCATGTTAGCTATCTGGCTAATATTTTTACTACAGCTTTAGGTAGGCCATGTATTTTGTTCAAGTTAGCTATCTGGCTAATATTTTTACTACAGCTTTAGGTAGGCCATGTATTTTGTTCAAGTTAGCTATCTGGCTAATATTTTTACTACAGCTTTAGGTAGGCCATGTATTTTGTTCAAGTTAGCTATCTGGCTAATATTTTTTACTACAGCTTTAGGTAGGCCATGTATTTTGTTCAAGTTAGCTATCTGGCTAATATTTTTTACTACAGCTTTAGGTAGGCCATGTATTTTGTTCATGTTAGCTATCTGGCTAATATTTTTACTACAGCTTTAGGTAGGCCATGTATTTTGTTCAAGTTAGCTATCTGGCTAATATTTTACTACAGCTTTAGGTAGGCCATGTATTTTGTTCATGTTAGCTATCTGGCTAATATTTTACTACAGCTTTAGGTAGGCCATGTATTTTGTTCATGTTAGCTATCTGGCTAATATTTTTACTACAGCTTTAGGTAGGCCATGTATTTTGTTCAAGTTAGCTATCTGGCTAATATTTTTTTACTACAGCTTTAGGTAGGCCATGTATTTTGTTCATGTTAGCTATCTGGCTAATATTTTTTTACTACAGCTTTAGGTAGGCCATGTATTTTGTTCATGTTAGCTATCTGGCTAATATTTTACTACAGCTTTAGGTAGGCCATGTATTTTGTTCATGTTAGCTATCTGGCTAATATTTTTACTACAGCTTTAGGTAGGCCATGTATTTTGTTCATGTTAGCTATCTGACTAATATTTTTACTACAGCTTTAGGTAGGCCATGTATTTTGTTCATGTTAGCTATCTGACTAATATTTTTACTACAGCTTTAGGTAGGCCATGTATTTTGTTCATGTTAGCTATCTGGCTAATATTTTTACTACAGCTTTAGGTAGGCCATGTATTTTGTTCAAGTTAGCTATCTGACTAATATTTTTACTACAGCTTTAGGTAGGCCATGTATTTTGTTCAAGTTAGCTATCTGGCTAATATTTTTACTACAGCTTTAGGTAGGCCATGTATTTTGTTCATGTTAGCTATCTGGCTAATATTTTTACTACAGCTTTAGGTAGGCCATGTATTTTGTTCAAGTTAGCTATCTGGCTAATATTTTTACTACAGCTTTAGGTAGGCCATGTATTTTGTTCATGTTAGCTATCTGGCTAATATTTTTACTACAGCTTTAGGTAGGCCATGTATTTTGTTCATGTTAGCTATCTGGCTAATATTTTACTACAGCTTTAGGTAGGCCATGTATTTTGTTCATGTTAGCTATCTGGCTAATATTTTTACTACAGCTTTAGGTAGGCCATGTATTTTGTTCAAGTTAGCTATCTGACTAATATTTTACTACAGCTTTAGGTAGGCCATGTATTTTGTTCATGTTAGCTATCTGGCTAATATTTTACTACAGCTTTAGGTAGGCCATGTATTTTGTTCATGTTAGCTATCTGGCTAATATTTTTACTACAGCTTTAGGTAGGCCATGTATTTTGTTCATGTTAGCTATCTGGCTAATATTTTTACTACAGCTTTAGGTAGGCCATGTATTTTGTTCATGTTAGCTATCTGGCTAATATTTTTACTACAGCTTTAGGTAGGCCATGTATTTTGTTCATGTTAGCTATCTGGCTAATATTTTTACTACAGCTTTAGGTAGGCCATGTATTTTGTTCAAGTTAGCTATCTGGCTAATATTTTTACTACAGCTTTAGGTAGGCCATGTATTTTGTTCATGTTAGCTATCTGGCTAATATTTTACTACAGCTTTAGGTAGGCCATGTATTTTGTTCAAGTTAGCTATCTGGCTAATATTTTTTTACTACAGCTTTAGGTAGGCCATGTATTTTGTTCAAGTTAGCTAGCTAATATTTTACTCTGACTAATATTTTTTTAGGTAGGCCTCAAGTTAACTATCTGGCTAATATTTTTACTACAGCTTTAGGTAGGCCATGTATTTTGTTCTGGCTAATGGCTAATATTTTACTACAGCTTTAGGTAGGCCATGTATTTTGTTCAAGTTAGCTATCTGGCTAATATTTTTACTACAGCTTTAGGTAGGCCATGTATTTTGTTCATGTTAGCTATCTGGCTAATATTTTTACTACAGCTTTAGGTAGGCCATGTATTTTGTTCAAGTTAGCTATCTGGCTAATATTTTTTACTACAGCTTTAGGTAGGCCATGTATTTTGTTCAAGTTAGCTATCTGGCTAATATTTTTACTACAGCGTTAGGTAGGCCATGTATTTTGTTCAAGTTAGCTATCTGACTAATATTTTTACTACAGCTTTAGGTAGGCCATGTATTTTGTTCATGTTAGCTATCTGGCTAATATTTTTTACTACAGCTTTAGGTAGGCCATGTATTTTGTTCATGTTAGCTATCTGGCTAATATTTTTACTACAGCTTTAGGTAGGCCATGTATTTTGTTCATGTTAGCTATCTGGCTAATATTTTACTACAGCTTTAGGTAGGCCATGTATTTTGTTCAAGTTAGCTATCTGGCTAATATTTTTACTACAGCTTTAGGTAGGCCATGTATTTTGTTCATGTTAGCTATCTGGCTAATATTTTTACTACAGCTTTAGGTAGGCCATGTATTTTGTTCATGTTAGCTATCTGGCTAATATTTTACTACAGCTTTAGGTAGGCCATGTATTTTGTTCAAGTTAGCTATCTGGCTAATATTTTTACTACAGCTTTAGGTAGGCCATGTATTTTGTTCAAGTTAGCTATCTGAATAATATTTTACTACAGCTTTAGGTAGGCCATGTATTTTGTTCATGTTAGCTATCTGGCTAATATTTTTACTACAGCTTTAGGTAGGCCATGTATTTTGTTCAAGTTAGCTATCTGGCTAATATTTTTTACTACAGCTTTAGGTAGGCCATGTATTTTGTTCATGTTAGCTATCTGGCTAATATTTTTACTACAGCTTTAGGTAGGCCATGTATTTTGTTCAAGTTAGCTATCTGGCTAATATTTTTACTACAGCTTTAGGTAGGCCATGTATTTTGTTCATGTTAGCTATCTGGCTAATATTTTACTACAGCTTTAGGTAGGCCATGTATTTTGTTCATGTTAGCTATCTGGCTAATATTTTTACTACAGCTTTAGGTAGGCCATGTATTTTGTTCAAGTTAGCTATCTGGCTAATATTTTTACTACAGCTTTAGGTAGGCCATGTATTTTGTTCATGTTAGCTATCTGGCTAATATTTTTACTACAGCTTTAGGTAGGCCATGTATTTTGTTCATGTTAGCTATCTGAATAATATTTTTACTACAGCTTTAGGTAGGCCATGTATTTTGTTCATGTTAGCTATCTGACTAATATTTTTACTACAGCTTTATGTAGGCCATGTATTTTGTTCATGTTAGCTATCTGGCTAATATTTTACTACAGCTTTAGGTAGGCCATGTATTTTGTTCAAGTTAGCTATCTGGCTAATATTTTTACTACAGCTTTAGGTAGGCCATGTATTTTGTTCATGTTAGCTATCTGGCTAATATTTTTACTACAGCTTTAGGTAGGCCATGTATTTTGTTCAAGTTAGCTATCTGGCTAATATTTTTACTACAGCTTTAGGTAGGCCATGTATTTTGTTCATTTAGCTATCTGAATAATATTTTACTACAGCTTTAGGTAGGCCATGTATTTTGTTAGTTAGCTATCTGACTAATTTTTTACTACAGCTTTAGGTAGGCCATGTATTTTGTTCATGTTAGCTATCTGGCTAATATTTTTACTACAGCTTTAGGTAGGCCATGTATTTTGTTCAAGTTAGCTATCTGGCTAATATTTTTACTACAGCTTTAGGTAGGCCATGTATTTTGTTCATGTTAGCTATCTGACTAATATTTTTACTACAGCTTTAGGTAGGCCATGTATTTTGTTCATGTTAGCTATCTGGCTAATATTTTTACTACAGCTTTAGGTAGGCCATGTATTTTGTTCATGTTAGCTATCTGGCTAATATTTTTACTACAGCTTTAGGTAGGCCATGTATTTTGTTCAAGTTAGCTATCTGGCTAATATTTTTACTACAGCTTTAGGTAGGCCATGTATTTTGTTCATGTTAGCTATCTGGCTAATATTTTTACTACAGCTTTAGGTAGGCCATGTATTTTGTTCATGTTAGCTATCTGGCTAATATTTTACTACAGCTTTAGGTAGGCCATGTATTTTGTTCAAGTTAGCTATCTGGCTAATATTTTTACTACAGCTTTAGGTAGGCCATGTATTTTGTTCAAGTTAGCTATCTGGCTAATATTTTTACTACAGCTTTAGGTAGGCCATGTATTTTGTTCATGTTAGCTATCTGGCTAATATTTTACTACAGCTTTAGGTAGGCTATGTATTTTGTTCAAGTTAGCTATCTGGCTAATATTTTACTACAGCTTTAGGTAGGCCATGTATTTTGTTCAAGTTAGCTATCTGGCTAATATTTTACTACAGCTTTAGGTAGGCCATGTATTTTGTTCATGTTAGCTATCTGGCTAATATTTTTACTACAGCTTTAGGTAGAGCCATGTATTTTGTTCAGTTAGCTATCTGACTAATATTTTTTACTACAGCTTTAGGTAGGCCATGTATTTTGTTCAAGGTTAGCTATCTGGCTAATATTTTTACTACAGCTTTAGGTAGGCCATGTATTTTGTTCAAGTTAGCTATCTGGCTAATATTTTTACTACAGCTTTAGGTAGGCCATGTATTTTGTTCATGTTAGCTATCTGGCTAATATTTTTACTACAGCTTTAGGTAGGCCATGTATTTTGTTCATGTTAGCTATCTGGCTAATATTTTTACTACAGCTTTAGGTAGGCCATGTATTTTGTTCATGTTAGCTATCTGGCTAATATTTTTACTACAGCTTTAGGTAGGCCATGTATTTTGTTCATGTTAGCTATCTGGCTAATATTTTTACTACAGCTTTAGGTAGGCCATGTATTTTGTTCATGTTAGCTATCTGGCTAATATTTTTACTACAGCTTTAGGTAGGCCATGTATTTTGTTCATGTTAGCTATCTGACTAATATTTTACTACAGCTTTAGGTAGGCCATGTATTTTGTTCAAGTTAGCTATCTGGCTAATATTTTTTACTACAGCTTTAGGTAGGCCATGTATTTTGTTCATGTTAGCTATCTGGCTAATATTTTTACTACAGCTTTAGGTAGGCCATGTATTTTTTTACATGTTCTATCTGGACTAATATTTTTATACAGCTTTAGGTAGGCCATATTTTGTTCATGTTAGCTACTGACTAATACAGCTTTAGGTAGGCCATGTATTTTGTTCATGTTAGCTATCTGGCTAATATTTTTACTACAGCTTTAGGTAGGCCATGTATTTTGTTCAAGTTAGCTATCTGGATAATATTTTTTACTACAGCTTTAGGTAGGCCATGTATTTTGTTCATGTTAGCTATCTGGCTAATATTTTTACTACAGCTTTGGGTAGGCCATGTATTTTGTTCATGTTAGCTATCTGGCTAATATTTTTTACTACAGCTTTAGGTAGGCCATGTATTTTGTTCAAGTTAGCTATCTGGCTAATATTTTACTACAGCTTTAGGTAGGCCATGTATTTTGTTCAAGTTAGCTATCTGGCTAATATTTTTTACTACAGCTTTAGGTGGCCATGTATTTTGTTAGTTAGCTATCTGGCTAAATTTTTACTACAGCTTTAGGTAGGCCATGTATTTTGTTCATGTTAGCTATCTGGCTAATATTTTTACTACAGCTTTAGGTAGGCCATGTATTTTGTTCAAGTTAGCTATCTGGCTAATATTTTTTTACTAAAGCTTTAGGTAGGCCATGTATTTTTTTGTTCATGTTAGCTATCTGGCTAATATTTTACTACAGCTTTAGGTAGGCCATGTATTTTGTTCAAGTTAGCTATCTGGCTAATATTTTTACTACAGCTTTAGGTAGGCTATGTATTTTGTTCAAGTTAGCTATCTGGCTAATATTTTTACTACAGCTTTAGGTAGGCCATGTATTTTGTTCATGTTAGCTATCTGGCTAATATTTTTTACTACAGCTTTAGGTAGGCCATGTATTTTGTTCATGTTAGCTATCTGGCTAATATTTTTACTACAGCTTTAGGTAGGCCATGTATTTTGTTCAAGTTAGCTATCTGGCTAATATTTTTACTACAGCTTTAGGTAGGCCATGTATTTTGTTCATGTTAGCTATCTGGCTAATATTTTTTACTACAGCTTTAGGTAGGCCATGTATTTTGTTCATGTTAGCTATCTGGCTAATATTTTTACTACAGCTTTAGGTAGGCCATGTATTTTGTTCAAGTTAGCTATCTGGCTAATATTTTTACTACAGCTTTAGGTAGGCCATGTATTTTGTTCATGTTAGCTATCTGGCTAATATTTTTACTACAGCTTTAGGTAGGCCATGTATTTTGTTCAAGTTAGCTATCTGGCTAATATTTTTACTACAGCTTTAGGTAGGCCATGTATTTTTGTTCATGTTAGCTATCTGACTAATATTTTTACTACAGCTTTAGGTAGGCCATGTATTTTGTTCATGTTAGCTATCTGACTAATATTTTTTTACTACAGCTTTAGGTAGGCCATGTATTTTGTTCATGTTAGCTATCTGGCTAATATTTTTACTACAGCTTTAGGTAGGCCATGTATTTTGTTCATGTTAGCTATCTGGCTAATATTTTTACTACAGCTTTAGGTAGGCCATGTATTTTGTTCATGTTAGCTATCTGGCTAATATTTTTACTACAGCTTTAGGTAGGCCATGTATTTTGTTCAAGTTAGCTATCTGGCTAATATTTTTTACTACAGCTTTAGGTAGGCCATGTATTTTGTTCAAGTTAGCTATCTGGCTAATATTTTTACTACAGCTTTAGGTAGGCCATGTATTTTGTTCATGTTAGCTATCTGGCTAATATTTTTACTACAGCTTTAGGTAGGCCATGTATTTTGTTCATGTTAGCTATCTGACTAATATTTTACTACAGCTTTAGGTAGGCCATGTATTTTGTTCAAGTTAGCTATCTGGCTAATATTTTTACTACAGCTTTAGGTAGGCCATGTATTTTGTTCAAGTTAGCTATCTGGCTAATATTTTTACTACAGCTTTAGGTAGGCCATGTATTTTGTTCATGTTAGCTATCTGGCTAATATTTTTACTACAGCTTTAGGTAGGCCATGTATTTTGTTCAAGTTAGCTATCTGGCTAATATTTTTACTACAGCTTTAGGTAGGCCATGTATTTTGTTCATGTTAGCTATCTGGCTAATATTTTTACTACAGCTTTAGGTAGGCCATGTATTTTGTTCATGTTAGCTATCTGGCTAATATTTTTTACTACAGCTTTAGGTAGGCCATGTATTTTGTTCATGTTAGCTATCTGGCTAATATTTTTACTACAGCTTTAGGTAGGCCATGTATTTTGTTCAATGTTAGCTATCTGGCTAATATTTTTACTACAGCTTTAGGTAGGCCATGTATTTTGTTCATGTTAGCTATCTGGCTAATATTTTTACTACAGCTTTAGGTAGGCCATGTATTTTGTTCAAGTTAGCTATCTGGCTAATATTTTTACTACAGCTTTAGGTAGGCCATGTATTTTGTTCATGTTAGCTATCTGGCTAATATTTTTACTACAGCTTTAGGTAGGCCATGTATTTTGTTCAAGTTAGCTATCTGGCTAATATTTTTACTACAGCTTTAGGTAGGCCATGTATTTTGTTCATGTTAGCTATCTGGCTAATATTTTTACTACAGCTTTAGGTAGGCCATGTATTTTGTTCATGTTAGCTATCTGACTAATATTTTTACTACAGCTTTAGGTAGGCCATGTATTTTGTTCAAGTTAGCTATCTGACTAATATTTTTACTACAGCTTTAGGTAGGCCATGTATTTTGTTCATGTTAGCTATCTGGCTAATATTTTTACTACAGCTTTAGGTAGGCCATGTATTTTGTTCATGTTAGCTATCTGGCTAATATTTTTACTACAGCTTTAGGTAGGCCATGTATTTTGTTCAAGTTAGCTATCTGGCTAATATTTTACTACAGCTTTAGGTAGGCCATGTATTTTGTTCAAGTTAGCTATCTGGCTAATATTTTTACTACAGCTTTAGGTAGGCCATGTATTTTGTTCATGTTAGCTATCTGGCTAATATTTTTACTACAGCTTTAGGTAGGCCATGTATTTTGTTCAAGTTAGCTATCTGGCTAATATTTTTACTACAGCTTTAGGTAGGCCATGTATTTTGTTCATGTTAGCTATCTGGCTAAATATTTTACTACAGCTTTAGGTAGGCCATGTATTTTGTTCAAGTTAGCTATCTGGCTAATATTTTTACTACAGCTTTAGGTAGGCCATGTATTTTGTTCATGTTAGCTATCTGGCTAATATTTTTACTACAGCTTTAGGTAGGCCATGTATTTTGTTCAAGTTAGCTATCTGGCTAATATTTTACTACAGCTTTAGGTAGGCCATGTATTTTGTTCAAGTTAGCTATCTGGCTAATATTTTTACTACAGCTTTAGGTAGGCCATGTATTTTGTCAAGTTAGCTATCTGGCTAATATTTTTACTACAGCTTTAGGTAGGCCATGTATTTTGTTCATGTTAGCTATCTGGCTAATATTTTACTACAGCTTTAGGTAGGCCATGTATTTTGTTCATGTTAGCTATCTGGCTAATATTTTTACTACAGCTTTAGGTAGGCCATGTATTTTGTTCAAGTTAGCTATCTGGCTAATATTTTTACTACAGCTTTAGGTAGGCCATGTATTTTGTTCATGTTAGCTATCTGACTAATATTTTTACTACAGCTTTAGGTAGGCCATGTATTTTGGTCAAGTTAGCTATCTGGCTAATATTTTTACTACAGCTTTAGGTAGGCCATGTATTTTGTTCATGTTAGCTATCTGGCTAATATTTTTACTACAGCTTTAGGTAGGCCATGTATTTTGTTCATGTTAGCTATCTGGCTAATATTTTTACTACAGCTTTAGGTAGGCCATGTATTTTGTTCATGTTAGCTATCTGGCTAATATTTTTACTACAGCTTTAGGTAGGCCATGTATTTTGCTATCTCTAAGTTAGCTTTATCTGTATTTTGTTCTAATATTTTTACTACAGCTTTAGGTAGGCCATGTATTTTGTTCAAGTTAGCTATCTGGCTAATATTTTTACTACAGCTTTAGGTAGGCCATGTATTTTGTTCAAGTTAGCTATCTGGCTAATATTTTTTACTACAGCTTTAGGTAGGCCATGTATTTTGTTCATGTTAGCTATCTGGCTAATATTTTTACTACAGCTTTAGGTAGGCCATGTATTTTGTTCAAGTTAGCTATCTGACTAATATTTTTTACTACAGCTTTAGGTAGGCCATGTATTTTTGTTCATGTTAGCTATCTGACTAATATTTTTACTACAGCTTTAGGTAGGCCATGTATTTTGTTCATGTTAGCTATCTGGCTAATATTTTTTACTACAGCTTTAGGTAGGCCATGTATTTTGTTCAGTTAGCTATCTGGCTAATATTTTTTACTACAGCCATGTATTTTGTTCATGTAATAGCTATACAGCTTTAGGTAGGCCATGTATATGTTTTTTATCTGCCTAATATTTTACTACAGCTTTAGGTAGGCCATGTATTTTGTTCAAGTTAGCTATCTGGCTAATATTTTTACTACAGCTTTAGGTAGGCCATGTATTTTGTTCAAGTTAGCTATCTGGCTAATATTTTTTACTACAGCTTTAGGTAGGCCATGTATTTTGTTCAGTTAGCTATCTGACTAATATTTTTACTACAGCTTTAGGTAGGCCATGTATTTTGTTCATGTTAGCTATCTGGCTAATATTTTTACTACAGCTTTAGGTAGGCCATGTATTTTGTCATGTTAGCTATCTGGCTAATATTTTTACTACAGCTTTAGGTAGGCCATGTAGCTATCTGGCTAATTTTGTTCATGTTAGCTATCTGGCTAATATTTTTACTACAGCTTTAGGTAGGCCATGTATTTTGTTCAAGTTAGCTATCTGGCTAATATTTTTACTACAGCTTTAGGTAGGCCATGTATTTTGTTCATGTTAGCTATCTGAATAATATTTTTACTACAGCTTTAGGTAGGCCATGTATTTTGTTCATGTTAGCTATCTGGCTAATATTTTTACTACAGCTTTAGGTAGGCCATGTATTTTGGTCATGTTAGCTATCTGGCTAATATTTTACTACAGCTTTAGGTAGGCCATGTATTTTGTTCAAGTTAGCTATCTGGCTAATATTTTTACTACAGCTTTAGGTAGGCCATGTATTTTGTTCAAGTTAGCTATCTGGCTAATATTTTTACTACAGCTTTAGGTAGGCCATGTATTTTGTTCATGTTAGCTATCTGGCTAATATTTTTACTACAGCTTTAGGTAGGCCATGTATTTTGTTCAAGTTAGCTATCTGGCTAATATTTTTACTACAGCTTTAGGTAGGCCATGTATTTTGTTCATGTTAGCTATCTGGCTAATATTTTTACTACAGCTTTAGGTAGGCCATGTATTTTGTTCATGTTAGCTATCTGGCTAATATTTTTACTACAGCTTTAGGTAGGCCATGTATTTTGTTCAAGTTAGCTATCTGGCTAATATTTTTACTACAGCTTTAGGTAGGCCATGTATTTTGTTCATGTTAGCTATCTGGCTAATATTTTTACTACAGCTTTAGGTAGGCCATGTATTTTGTTCAAGTTAGCTATCTGGCTAATATTTTTACTACAGCTTTAGGTAGGCATGTATGTATTTTGTTCACTACAGTTAGCTATCTGGCTAATATTTTTACTACAGCTTTAGGTAGGCCATGTATTTTGTTCATGTTAGCTATCTGGCTAATATTTTTACTACAGCTTTAGGTAGGCCATGTATTTTGTTCATGTTAGCTATCTGGCTAATATTTTTACTACAGCTTTAGGTAGGCCATGTATTTTGTTCATGTTAGCTATCTGGCTAATATTTTTACTACAGCTTTAGGTAGGCCATGTATTTTGTTCATGTTAGCTATCTGGCTAATATTTTTACTACAGCTTTAGGTAGGCCATGTATTTTGTTCATGTTAGCTATCTGGCTAATATTTTTACTACAGCTTTAGGTAGGCCATGTATTTTGTTCATGTTAGCTATCTGGCTAATATTTTTACTACAGCTTTAGGTAGGCCATGTATTTTGTTCAAGTTAGCTATCTGGCTAATATTTTTACTACAGCTTTAGGTAGGCCATGTATTTTGTTCAAGTTAGCTATCTGGCTAATATTTTACTACAGCTTTAGGTAGGCCATGTATTTTGTTCATGTTAGCTATCTGGCTAATATTTTTACTACAGCTTTAGGTAGGCCATGTATTTTGTTCATGTTAGCTATCTGGCTAATATTTTTACTACAGCTTTAGGTAGGCCATGTATTTTGTTCATGTTAGCTATCTGGCTAATATTTTTACTACAGCTTTAGGTAGGCCATGTATTTTGTTCATGTTAGCTATCTGGCTAATATTTTTACTACAGCTTTAGGTAGGCCATGTATTTTGTTCAAGTTAGCTATCTGGCTAATATTTTTACTACAGCTTTAGGTAGGCCATGTATTTTGTTCATGTTAGCTATCTGGCTAATATTTTTACTACAGCTTTAGGTAGGCCATGTATTTTGTTCAAGTTAGCTATCTGGCTAATATTTTTACTACAGCTTTAGGTAGGCCATGTATTTTGTTCATGTTAGCTATCTGGCTAATATTTTACTACAGCTTTAGGTAGGCCATGTATTTTGTTCATGTTAGCTATCTGGCTAATATTTTTACTACAGCTTTAGGTAGGCCATGTATTTTGTTCAAGTTAGCTATCTGGCTAATATTTTTACTACAGCTTTAGGTAGGCCATGTATTTTGTTCATGTTAGCTATCTGGCTAATATTTTTACTACAGCTTTAGGTAGGCCATGTATTTTGTTCATGTTAGCTATCTGGCTAATATTTTACTACAGCTTTAGGTAGGCCATGTATTTTGTTCAAGTTAGCTATCTGGCTAATATTTTTACTACAGCTTTAGGTAGGCCATGTATTTTGTTCATGTTAGCTATCTGGCTAATATTTTTACTACAGCTTTAGGTAGGCCATGTATTTTGTTCAAGTTAGCTATCTGGCTAATATTTTTACTACAGCTTTAGGTAGGCCATGTATTTTGTTCATGTTAGCTATCTGGCTAATATTTTTACTACAGCTTTAGGTAGGCCATGTATTTTGTTCATGTTAGCTATCTGGCTAATATTTTTACTACAGCTTTAGGTAGGCCATGTATTTTGTTCAAGTTAGCTATCTGGCTAATATTTTTACTACAGCTTTAGGTAGGCCATGTATTTTGTTCATGTTAGCTATCTGGCTAATATTTTTACTACAGCTTTAGGTAGGCCATGTATTTTGTTCAAGTTAGCTATCTGGCTAATATTTTTTACTACAGCTTTAGGTAGGCCATGTATTTTGTTCAAGTTAGCTATCTGGCTAATATTTTTACTACAGCTTTAGGTAGGCCATGTATTTTGTTCATGTTAGCTATCTGGCTAATATTTTTACTACAGCTTTAGGTAGGCCATGTATTTTGTTCAAGTTAGCTATCTGGCTAATATTTTTACTACAGCTTTAGGTAGGCCATGTATTTTGTTCATGTTAGCTATCTGGCTAATATTTTTACTACAGCTTTAGGTAGGCCATGTATTTTGTTCATGTTAGCTATCTGGCTAATATTTTTACTACAGCTTTAGGTAGGCCATGTATTTTGTTCAAGTTAGCTATCTGGCTAATATTTTTTACTACAGCTTTAGGTAGGCCATGTATTTTGTTCATGTTAGCTATCTGGCTAATATTTTTACTACAGCTTTAGGTAGGCCATGTATTTTGTTTGTTAGCTATCTGGCTAATATTTTACTACAGCTTTAGGTAGGCCATGTATTTTGTTCATGTTAGCTATCTGGCTAATATTTTTACTACAGCTTTAGGTAGGCCATGTATTTTGTTCATGTTAGCTATCTGGCTAATATTTTTACTACAGCTTTAGGTAGGCCATGTATTTTGTTCAAGTTAGCTATCTGGCTAATATTTTTACTACAGCTTTAGGTAGGCCATGTATTTTGTTCATGTTAGCTATCTGGCTAATATTTTTACTACAGCTTTAGGTAGGCCATGTATTTTGTTCAAGTTAGCTATCTGGCTAATATTTTTACTACAGCTTTAGGTAGGCCATGTATTTTGTTCAAGTTAGCTATCTGGCTAATATTTTTACTACAGCTTTAGGTAGGCCATGTATTTTGTTCAAGTTAGCTATCTGGCTAATATTTTTACTACAGCTTTAGGTAGGCCATGTATTTTGTTCATGTTAGCTATCTGGCTAATATTTTTACTACAGCTTTAGGTAGGCCATGTATTTTGTTCATGTTAGCTATCTGGCTAATATTTTTACTACAGCTTTAGGTAGGCCATGTATTTTGTTCATGTTAGCTATCTGGCTAATATTTTTTACTACAGCTTTAGGTAGGCCATGTATTTTGTTCATGTTAGCTATCTGGCTAATATTTTTACTACAGCTTTAGGTAGGCCATGTATTTTGTTCATGTTAGCTATCTGGCTAATATTTTTACTACAGCTTTAGGTAGGCCATGTATTTTGTTCATGTTAGCTATCTGGCTAATATTTTTACTACAGCTTTAGGTAGGCCATGTATTTTGTTCAAGTTAGCTATCTGGCTAATATTTTTACTACAGCTTTAGGTAGGCCATGTATTTTGTTCAAGTTAGCTATCTGGCTAATATTTTTACTACAGCTTTAGGTAGGCCATGTATTTTGTTCATGTTAGCTATCTGGCTAATATTTTTACTACAGCTTTAGGTAGGCCATGTATTTTGTTCAAGTTAGCTATCTGGCTAATATTTTTACTACAGCTTTAGGTAGGCCATGTATTTTGTTCATGTTAGCTATCTGGCTAATATTTTTACTACAGCTTTAGGTAGGCCATGTATTTTGTTCATGTTAGCTATCTGGCTAATATTTTTACTACAGCTTTAGGTAGGCCATGTATTTTGTTCAAGTTAGCTATCTGGCTAATATTTTTACTACAGCTTTAGGTAGGCCATGTATTTTGTTCATGTTAGCTATCTGGCTAATATTTTTACTACAGCTTTAGGTAGGCCATGTATTTTGTTCATGTTAGCTATCTGGCTAATATTTTTACTACAGCTTTAGGTAGGCCATGTATTTTGTTCATGTTAGCTATCTGGCTAATATTTTTACTACAGCTTTAGGTAGGCCATGTATTTTGTTCAAGTTAGCTATCTGGCTAATATTTTTACTACAGCTTTAGGTAGGCCATGTATTTTGTTCATGTTAGCTATCTGGCTAATATTTTTACTACAGCTTTAGGTAGGCCATGTATTTTGTTCATGTTAGCTATCTGGCTAATATTTTTACTACAGCTTTAGGTAGGCCATGTATTTTGTTCATGTTAGCTATCTGGCTAATATTTTTACTACAGCTTTAGGTAGGCCATGTATTTTGTTCATGTTAGCTATCTGGCTAATATTTTTACTACAGCTTTAGGTAGGCCATGTATTTTGTTCATGTTAGCTATCTGGCTAATATTTTTACTACAGCTTTAGGTAGGCCATGTATTTTGTTCATGTTAGCTATCTGGCTAATATTTTTACTACAGCTTTAGGTAGGCCATGTATTTTGTTCAAGTTAGCTATCTGGCTAATATTTTTACTACAGCTTTAGGTAGGCCATGTATTTTGTTCAAGTTAGCTATCTGGCTAATATTTTTACTACAGCTTTAGGTAGGCCATGTATTTTGTTCAAGTTAGCTATCTGGCTAATATTTTTACTACAGCTTTAGGTAGGCCATGTATTTTGTTCATGTTAGCTATCTGGCTAATATTTTTACTACAGCTTTAGGTAGGCCATGTATTTTGTTCATGTTAGCTATCTGGCTAATATTTTTACTACAGCTTTAGGTAGGCCATGTATTTTGTTCATGTTAGCTATCTGGCTAATATTTTTACTACAGCTTTAGGTAGGCCATGTATTTTGTTCAAGTTAGCTATCTGGCTAATATTTTTACTACAGCTTTAGGTAGGCCATGTATTTTGTTCATGTTAGCTATCTGGCTAATATTTTTACTACAGCTTTAGGTAGGCCATGTATTTTGTTCATGTTAGCTATCTGGCTAATATTTTTACTACAGCTTTAGGTAGGCCATGTATTTTGTTCAAGTTAGCTATCTGGCTAATATTTTTACTACAGCTTTAGGTAGGCCATGTATTTTGTTCATGTTAGCTATCTGGCTAATATTTTTACTACAGCTTTAGGTAGGCCATGTATTTTGTTCATGTTAGCTATCTGGCTAATATTTTTACTACAGCTTTAGGTAGGCCATGTATTTTGTTCATGTTAGCTATCTGGCTAATATTTTTACTACAGCTTTAGGTAGGCCATGTATTTTGTTCATGTTAGCTATCTGGCTAATATTTTTACTACAGCTTTAGGTAGGCCATGTATTTTGTTCATGTTAGCTATCTGGCTAATATTTTTACTACAGCTTTAGGTAGGCCATGTATTTTGTTCAAGTTAGCTATCTGGCTAATATTTTACTACAGCTTTAGGTAGGCCATGTATTTTGTTCAAGTTAGCTATCTGGCTAATATTTTTACTACAGCTTTAGGTAGGCCATGTATTTTGTTCATGTTAGCTATCTGGCTAATATTTTTACTACAGCTTTAGGTAGGCCATGTATTTTGTTCATGTTAGCTATCTGACTAATATTTTTACTACAGCTTTAGGTAGGCCATGTATTTTGTTCATGTTAGCTATCTGGCTAATATTTTTACTACAGCTTTAGGTAGGCCATGTATTTTGTTCATGTTAGCTATCTGGCTAATATTTTTACTACAGCTTTAGGTAGGCCATGTATTTTGTTCATGTTAGCTATCTGGCTAATATTTTTACTACAGCTTTAGGTAGGCCATGTATTTTGTTCAAGTTAGCTATCTGGCTAATATTTTTACTACAGCTTTAGGTAGGCCATGTATTTTGTTCAAGTTAGCTATCTGGCTAATATTTTTACTACAGCTTTAGGTAGGCCATGTATTTTGTTCAAGTTAGCTATCTGGCTAATATTTTTACTACAGCTTTAGGTAGGCCATGTATTTTGTTCATGTTAGCTATCTGGCTAATATTTTTACTACAGCTTTAGGTAGGCCATGTATTTTGTTCATGTTAGCTATCTGGCTAATATTTTACTACAGCTTTAGGTAGGCCATGTATTTTGTTCATGTTAGCTATCTGGCTAATATTTTACTACAGCTTTAGGTAGGCCATGTATTTTGTTCATGTTAGCTATCTGGCTAATATTTTTACTACAGCTTTAGGTAGGCCATGTATTTTGTTCAAGTTAGCTATCTGGCTAATATTTTTACTACAGCTTTAGGTAGGCCATGTATTTTGTTCATGTTAGCTATCTGGCTAATATTTTTACTACAGCTTTAGGTAGGCCATGTATTTTGTTCATGTTAGCTATCTGGCTAATATTTTTACTACAGCTTTAGGTAGGCCATGTATTTTGTTCATGTTAGCTATCTGGCTAATATTTTTACTACAGCTTTAGGTAGGCCATGTATTTTGTTCAAGTTAGCTATCTGGCTAATATTTTACTACAGCTTTAGGTAGGCCATGTATTTTGTTCATGTTAGCTATCTGGCTAATATTTTTACTACAGCTTTAGGTAGGCCATGTATTTTGTTCAAGTTAGCTATCTGGCTAATATTTTTACTACAGCTTTAGGTAGGCCATGTATTTTGTTCATGTTAGCTATCTGGCTAATATTTTTACTACAGCTTTAGGTAGGCCATGTATTTTGTTCATGTTAGCTATCTGGCTAATATTTTTACTACAGCTTTAGGTAGGCCATGTATTTTGTTCAAGTTAGCTATCTGGCTAATATTTTTACTACAGCTTTAGGTAGGCCATGTATTTTGTTCAAGTTAGCTATCTGGCTAATATTTTTACTACAGCTTTAGGTAGGCCATGTATTTTGTTCATGTTAGCTATCTGGCTAATATTTTACTACAGCTTTAGGTAGGCCATGTATTTTGTTCATGTTAGCTATCTGGCTAATATTTTTACTACAGCTTTAGGTAGGCCATGTATTTTGTTCATGTTAGCTATCTGGCTAATATTTTTACTACAGCTTTAGGTAGGCCATGTATTTTGTTCATGTTAGCTATCTGGCTAATATTTTTACTACAGCTTTAGGTAGGCCATGTATTTTGTTCAAGTTAGCTATCTGGCTAATATTTTTACTACAGCTTTAGGTAGGCCATGTATTTTGTTCAAGTTAGCTATCTGGCTAATATTTTTACTACAGCTTTAGGTAGGCCATGTATTTTGTTCATGTTAGCTATCTGGCTAATATTTTTACTACAGCTTTAGGTAGGCCATGTATTTTGTTCAAGTTAGCTATCTGGCTAATATTTTTACTACAGCTTTAGGTAGGCCATGTATTTTGTTCATGTTAGCTATCTGGCTAATATTTTTACTACAGCTTTAGGTAGGCCATGTATTTTGTTCATGTTAGCTATCTGGCTAATATTTTTACTACAGCTTTAGGTAGGCCATGTATTTTGTTCATGTTAGCTATCTGGCTAATATTTTTACTACAGCTTTAGGTAGGCCATGTATTTTGTTCATGTTAGCTATCTGACTAATATTTTTACTACAGCTTTAGGTAGGCCATGTATTTTGTTCATGTTAGCTATCTGGCTAATATTTTTACTACAGCTTTAGGTAGGCCATGTATTTTGTTCATGTTAGCTATCTGGCTAATATTTTTACTACAGCTTTAGGTAGGCCATGTATTTTGTTCATGTTAGCTATCTGGCTAATATTTTTACTACAGCTTTAGGTAGGCCATGTATTTTGTTCATGTTAGCTATCTGGCTAATATTTTTACTACAGCTTTAGGTAGGCCATGTATTTTGTTCATGTTAGCTATCTGGCTAATATTTTTACTACAGCTTTAGGTAGGCCATGTATTTTGTTCAAGTTAGCTATCTGGCTAATATTTTTACTACAGCTTTAGGTAGGCCATGTATTTTGTTCAAGTTAGCTATCTGGCTAATATTTTTACTACAGCTTTAGGTAGGCCATGTATTTTGTTCATGTTAGCTATCTGGCTAATATTTTTACTACAGCTTTAGGTAGGCCATGTATTTTGTTCATGTTAGCTATCTGGCTAATATTTTTACTACAGCTTTAGGTAGGCCATGTATTTTGTTCATGTTAGCTATCTGGCTAATATTTTTACTACAGCTTTAGGTAGGCCATGTATTTTGTTCATGTTAGCTATCTGGCTAATATTTTTACTACAGCTTTAGGTAGGCCATGTATTTTGTTCATGTTAGCTATCTGGCTAATATTTTTACTACAGCTTTAGGTAGGCCATGTATTTTGTTCATGTTAGCTATCTGGCTAATATTTTTACTACAGCTTTAGGTAGGCCATGTATTTTGTTCAAGTTAGCTATCTGGCTAATATTTTACTACAGCTTTAGGTAGGCCATGTATTTTGTTCATGTTAGCTATCTGGCTAATATTTTTACTACAGCTTTAGGTAGGCCATGTATTTTGTTCATGTTAGCTATCTGGCTAATATTTTTACTACAGCTTTAGGTAGGCCATGTATTTTGTTCAAGTTAGCTATCTGGCTAATATTTTTACTACAGCTTTAGGTAGGCCATGTATTTTGTTCAAGTTAGCTATCTGGCTAATATTTTTACTACAGCTTTAGGTAGGCCATGTATTTTGTTCATGTTAGCTATCTGGCTAATATTTTTACTACAGCTTTAGGTAGGCCATGTATTTTGTTCAAGTTAGCTATCTGCTAATATTTTTACTACAGCTTTAGGTAGGCCATGTATGTTAGCTATCTGACTAATATTTTTACTACAGCTTTAGGTAGGCCATGTATTTTGTTCATGTTAGCTATCTGGCTAATATTTTTACTACAGCTTTAGGTAGGCCATGTATTTTGTTCATGTTAGCTATCTGGCTAATATTTTTACTACAGCTTTAGGTAGGCCATGTATTTTGTTCAAGTTAGCTATCTGGCTAATATTTTTACTACAGCTTTAGGTAGGCCATGTATTTTGTTCATGTTAGCTATCTGGCTAATATTTTTACTACAGCTTTAGGTAGGCCATGTATTTTGTTCATGTTAGCTATCTGGCTAATATTTTTACTACAGCTTTAGGTAGGCCATGTATTTTGTTCATGTTAGCTATCTGGCTAATATTTTTACTACAGCTTTAGGTAGGCCATGTATTTTGTTCATGTTAGCTATCTGGCTAATATTTTTACTACAGCTTTAGGTAGGCCATGTATTTTGTTCAAGTTAGCTATCTGGCTAATATTTTTACTACAGCTTTAGGTAGGCCATGTATTTTGTTCATGTTAGCTATCTGGCTAATATTTTTACTACAGCTTTAGGTAGGCCATGTATTTTGTTCAAGTTAGCTATCTGGCTAATATTTTTACTACAGCTTTAGGTAGGCCATGTATTTTGTTCAAGTTAGCTATCTGGCTAATATTTTTACTACAGCTTTAGGTAGGCCATGTATTTTGTTCATGTTAGCTATCTGGCTAATATTTTTACTACAGCTTTAGGTAGGCCATGTATTTTGTTCAAGTTAGCTATCTGGCTAATATTTTTACTACAGCTTTAGGTAGGCCATGTATTTTGTTCAAGTTAGCTATCTGGCTAATATTTTTACTACAGCTTTAGGTAGGCCATGTATTTTGTTCATGTTAGCTATCTGGCTAATATTTTTACTACAGCTTTAGGTAGGCCATGTATTTTGTTCATGTTAGCTATCTGGCTAATATTTTTACTACAGCTTTAGGTAGGCCATGTATTTTGTTCATGTTAGCTATCTGGCTAATATTTTTACTACAGCATGTATTTTTTAGTTAGTATCTGGCTAATATATTTTACTACAGCTTTAGGTATGTATTTTGTTCATGTTAGCTATCTGGCTAATATTTTTACTACAGCTTTAGGTAGGCCATGTATTTTGTTCATGTTAGCTATCTGGCTAATATTTTTACTACAGCTTTAGGTAGGCCATGTATTTTGTTTGTTAGCTACTGGCTAATATTTTTACTACAGCTTTAGGTAGGCCATGTATTTTGTTCAAGTTAGCTATCTGGCTAATATTTTTACTACAGCTTTAGGTAGGCCATGTATTTTGTTCATGTTAGCTATCTGGCTAATATTTTTACTACAGCTTTAGGTAGGCCATGTATTTTGTTCATGTTAGCTATCTGGCTAATATTTTTACTACAGCTTTAGGTAGGCCATGTATTTTGTTCAAGTTAGCTATCTGGCTAATATTTTTACTACAGCTTTAGGTAGGCCATGTATTTTGTTCATGTTAGCTATCTGGCTAATATTTTTACTACAGCTTTAGGTAGGCCATGTATTTTGTTCATGTTAGCTATCTGGCTAATATTTTTACTACAGCTTTAGGTAGGCCATGTATTTTGTTCATGTTAGCTATCTGGCTAATATTTTTACTACAGCTTTAGGTAGGCCATGTATTTTGTTCATGTTAGCTATCTGGCTAATATTTTTACTACAGCTTTAGGTAGGCCATGTATTTTGTTCAAGTTAGCTATCTGGCTAATATTTTTACTACAGCTTTAGGTAGGCCATGTATTTTGTTCAAGTTAGCTATCTGGCTAATATTTTTACTACAGCTTTAGGTAGGCCATGTATTTTGTTCATGTTAGCTATCTGGCTAATATTTTTACTACAGCTTTAGGTAGGCCATGTATTTTGTTCATGTTAGCTATCTGGCTAATATTTTTACTACAGCTTTAGGTAGGCCATGTATTTTGTTCATGTTAGCTATCTGGCTAATATTTTTACTACAGCTTTAGGTAGGCCATGTATTTTGTTCATGTTAGCTATCTGGCTAATATTTTTACTACAGCTTTAGGTAGGCCATGTATTTTGTTCATGTTAGCTATCTGGCTAATATTTTTACTACAGCTTTAGGTAGGCCATGTATTTTGTTCAAGTTAGCTATCTGGCTAATATTTTTACTACAGCTTTAGGTAGGCCATGTATTATATTTTTACTACAGCTTTAGGTAGGCCATGTATTTTGTTCATGTTAGCTATCTGGCTAATATTTTTACTACAGCTTTAGGTAGGCCATGTATTTTGTTCAAGTTAGCTATCTGGCTAATATTTTTACTACAGCTTTAGGTAGGCCATGTATTTTGTTCATGTTAGCTATCTGGCTAATATTTTTACTACAGCTTTAGGTAGGCCATGTATTTTGTTCAAGTTAGCTATCTGGCTAATATTTTTACTACAGCTTTAGGTAGGCCATGTATTTTGTTCAAGTTAGCTATCTGGCTAATATTTTTACTACAGCTTTAGGTAGGCCATGTATTTTGTTCATGTTAGCTATCTGGCTAATATTTTTACTACAGCTTTAGGTAGGCCATGTATTTTGTTCATGTTAGCTATCTGGCTAATATTTTTACTACAGCTTTAGGTAGGCCATGTATTTTGTTCATGTTAGCTATCTGGCTAATATTTTTACTACAGCTTTAGGTAGGCCATGTATTTTGTTCATGTTAGCTATCTGACTAATATTTTTACTACAGCTTTAGGTAGGCCATGTATTTTGTTCAAGTTAGCTATCTGGCTAATATTTTTACTACAGCTTTAGGTAGGCCATGTATTTTGTTCATGTTAGCTATCTGGCTAATATTTTTACTACAGCTTTAGGTAGGCCATGTATTTTGTTCATGTTAGCTATCTGGCTAATATTTTTACTACAGCTTTAGGTAGGCCATGTATTTTGTTCATGTTAGCTATCTGGCTAATATTTTTACTACAGCTTTAGGTAGGCCATGTATTTTGTTCATGTTAGCTATCTGGCTAATATTTTTACTACAGCTTTAGGTAGGCCATGTATTTTGTTCATGTTAGCTATCTGGCTAATATTTTTACTACAGCTTTAGGTAGGCCATGTATTTTGTTCAAGTTAGCTATCTGGCTAATATTTTACTACAGCTTTAGGTAGGCCATGTATTTTGTTCATGTTAGCTATCTGGCTAATATTTTTACTACAGCTTTAGGTAGGCCATGTATTTTGTTCATGTTAGCTATCTGGCTAATATTTTTACTACAGCTTTAGGTAGGCCATGTATTTTGTTCATGTTAGCTATCTGGCTAATATTTTACTACAGCTTTAGGTAGGCCATGTATTTTGTTCATGTTAGCTATCTGGCTAATATTTTTACTACAGCTTTAGGTAGGCCATGTATTTTGTTCAAGTTAGCTATCTGGCTAATATTTTTACTACAGCTTTAGGTAGGCCATGTATTTTGTTCAAGTTAGCTATCTGGCTAATATTTTTACTACAGCTTTAGGTAGGCCATGTATTTTGTTCAAGTTAGCTATCTGGCTAATATTTTTACTACAGCTTTAGGTAGGCCATGTATTTTGTTCAAGTTAGCTATCTGGCTAATATTTTTACTACAGCTTTAGGTAGGCCATGTATTTTGTTCATGTTAGCTATCTGGCTAATATTTTTACTACAGCTTTAGGTAGGCCATGTATTTTGTTCATGTTAGCTATCTGGCTAATATTTTTACTACAGCTTTAGGTAGGCCATGTATTTTGTTCATGTTAGCTATCTGGCTAATATTTTTACTACAGCTTTAGGTAGGCCATGTATTTTGTTCATGTTAGCTATCTGTAGCTTTAGGTAGGCCATGTATTTTGTTCATGTTAGCTATCTGGCTAATATTTTTACTACAGCTTTTTATTTTGTTCAGTTAGCTATCTGGCTACAGCTTTAGGTAGGCCATGTATTTTGTTCATGTTAGCTATCTGGCTAATATTTTTACTACAGCTTTAGGTAGGCCATGTATTTTGTTCACAGCTTTGTTAGCTATCTGTTAGCTATCTAATATTTTTTACTACAGCTTTAGGTAGGCCATGTATTTTGTTCATGTTAGCTATCTGGCTAATATTTTTACTACAGCTTTAGGTAGGCCATGTATTTTGTTCAAGTTAGCTATCTGGCTAATATTTTTACTACAGCTTTAGGTAGGCCATGTATTTTGTTCAAGTTAGCTATCTGACTAATATTTTTACTACAGCTTTAGGTAGGCCATGTATTTTGTTCAAGTTAGCTATCTGGCTAATATTTTTACTACAGCTTTAGGTAGGCCATGTATTTTGTTCAAGTTAGCTATCTGGCTAATATTTTTACTACAGCTTTAGGTAGGCCATGTATTTTGTTCATGTTAGCTATCTGGCTAATATTTTTACTACAGCTTTAGGTAGGCCATGTATTTTGTTCATGTTAGCTATCTGGCTAATATTTTACTACAGCTTTAGGTAGGCCATGTATTTTGTTCAAGTTAGCTATCTGGCTAATATTTTTACTACAGCTTTAGGTAGGCCATGTATTTTGTTCAAGTTAGCTATCTGGCTAATATTTTTACTACAGCTTTAGGTAGGCCATGTATTTTGTTCATGTTAGCTATCTGGCTAATATTTTTACTACAGCTTTAGGTAGGCCATGTATTTTGTTCATGTTAGCTATCTGGCTAATATTTTTACTACAGCTTTAGGTAGGCCATGTATTTTGTTCAAGTTAGCTATCTGGCTAATATTTTTACTACAGCTTTAGGTAGGCCATGTATTTTGTTCATGTTAGCTATCTGGCTAATATTTTTACTACAGCTTTAGGTAGGCCATGTATTTTGTTCATGTTAGCTATCTGGCTAATATTTTTTTACTACAGCTTTAGGTAGGCCATGTATTTTGTTCATGTTAGCTATCTGGCTAATATTTTTACTACAGCTTTAGGTAGGCCATGTATTTTGTTCATGTTAGCTATCTGGCTAATATTTTTACTACAGCTTTAGGTAGGCCATGTATTTTGTTCATGTTAGCTATCTGGCTAATATTTTTACTACAGCTTTAGGTAGGCCATGTATTTTGTTCATGTTAGCTATCTGGCTAATATTTTTACTACAGCTTTAGGTAGGCCATGTATTTTGTTCATGTTAGCTATCTGGCTAATATTTTTACTACAGCTTTAGGTAGGCCATGTATTTTGTTCATGTTAGCTATCTGGCTAATATTTTTACTACAGCTTTAGGTAGGCCATGTATTTTGTTCATGTTAGCTATCTGGCTAATATTTTTACTACAGCTTTAGGTAGGCCATGTATTTTGTTCATGTTAGCTATCTGGCTAATATTTTTACTACAGCTTTAGGTAGGCCATGTATTTTGTTCATGTTAGCTATCTGGCTAATATTTTTACTACAGCTTTAGGTAGGCCATGTATTTTGTTCAAGTTAGCTATCTGGCTAATATTTTTACTACAGCTTTAGGTAGGCCATGTATTTTGTTCAAGTTAGCTATCTGGCTAATATTTTTACTACAGCTTTAGGTAGGCCATGTATTTTGTTCATGTTAGCTATCTGGCTAATATTTTTACTACAGCTTTAGGTAGGCCATGTATTTTGTTCATGTTAGCTATCTGGCTAATATTTTTACTACAGCTTTAGGTAGGCCATGTATTTTGTTCATGTTAGCTATCTGGCTAATATTTTACTACAGCTTTAGGTAGGCCATGTATTTTGTTCATGTTAGCTATCTGGCTAATATTTTTACTACAGCTTTAGGTAGGCCATGTATTTTGTTCATGTTAGCTATCTGGCTAATATTTTACTACAGCTTTAGGTAGGCCATGTATTTTGTTCATGTTAGCTATCTGGCTAATATTTTTACTACAGCTTTAGGTAGGCCATGTATTTTGTTCAAGTTAGCTATCTGGCTAATATTTTTACTACAGCTTTAGGTAGGCCATGTATTTTGTTCATGTTAGCTATCTGGCTAATATTTTTACTACAGCTTTAGGTAGGCCATGTATTTTGTTCAAGTTAGCTATCTGGCTAATATTTTTACTACAGCTTTAGGTAGGCCATGTATTTTGTTCAAGTTAGCTATCTGGCTAATATTTTTACTACAGCTTTAGGTAGGCCATGTATTTTGTTCATGTTAGCTATCTGGCTAATATTTTTACTACAGCTTTAGGTAGGCCATGTATTTTGTTCATGTTAGCTATCTGGCTAATATTTTTACTACAGCTTTAGGTAGGCCATGTATTTTGTTCATGTTAGCTATCTGGCTAATATTTTTACTACAGCTTTAGGTAGGCCATGTATTTTGTTCAAGTTAGCTATCTGACTAATATTTTTACTACAGCTTTAGGTAGGCCATGTATTTTGTTCATGTTAGCTATCTGGCTAATATTTTTACTACAGCTTTAGGTAGGCCATGTATTTTGTTCATGTTAGCTATCTGGCTAATATTTTTACTACAGCTTTAGGTAGGCCATGTATTTTGTTCATGTTAGCTATCTGGCTAATATTTTTACTACAGCTTTAGGTAGGCCATGTATTTTGTTCATGTTAGCTATCTGGCTAATATTTTTACTACAGCTTTAGGTAGGCCATGTATTTTGTTCATGTTAGCTATCTGGCTAATATTTTTACTACAGCTTTAGGTAGGCCATGTATTTTGTTCATGTTAGCTATCTGGCTAATATTTTTACTACAGCTTTAGGTAGGCCATGTATTTTGTTCAAGTTAGCTATCTGGCTAATATTTTTACTACAGCTTTAGGTAGGCCATGTATTTTGTTCATGTTAGCTATCTGGCTAATATTTTTACTACAGCTTTAGGTAGGCCATGTATTTTGTTCATGTTAGCTATCTGGCTAATATTTTTACTACAGCTTTAGGTAGGCCATGTATTTTGTTCAAGTTAGCTATCTGGCTAATATTTTTACTACAGCTTTAGGTAGGCCATGTATTTTGTTCATGTTAGCTATCTGGCTAATATTTTTACTACAGCTTTAGGTAGGCCATGTATTTTGTTCATGTTAGCTATCTGGCTAATATTTTTACTACAGCTTTAGGTAGGCCATGTATTTTGTTCAAGTTAGCTATCTGGCTAATATTTTTACTACAGCTTTAGGTAGGCCATGTATTTTGTTCAAGTTAGCTATCTGGCTAATATTTTTACTACAGCTTTAGGTAGGCCATGTATTTTGTTCATGTTAGCTATCTGGCTAATATTTTTACTACAGCTTTAGGTAGGCCATGTATTTTGTTCATGTTAGCTATCTGGCTAATATTTTTACTACAGCTTTAGGTAGGCCATGTATTTTGTTCATGTTAGCTATCTGGCTAATATTTTTACTACAGCTTTAGGTAGGCCATGTATTTTGTTCATGTTAGCTATCTGGCTAATATTTTTACTACAGCTTTAGGTAGGCCATGTATTTTGTTCATGTTAGCTATCTGGCTAATATTTTTACTACAGCTTTAGGTAGGCCATGTATTTTGTTCAAGTTAGCTATCTGGCTAATATTTTTACTACAGCTTTAGGTAGGCCATGTATTTTGTTCATGTTAGCTATCTGGCTAATATTTTTACTACAGCTTTAGGTAGGCCATGTATTTTGTTCATGTTAGCTATCTGGCTAATATTTTTACTACAGCTTTAGGTAGGCCATGTATTTTGTTCAAGTTAGCTATCTGGCTAATATTTTTACTACAGCTTTAGGTAGGCCATGTATTTTGTTCAAGTTAGCTATCTGGCTAATATTTTTACTACAGCTTTAGGTAGGCCATGTATTTTGTTCATGTTAGCTATCTGGCTAATATTTTTACTACAGCTTTAGGTAGGCCATGTATTTTGTTCATGTTAGCTATCTGGCTAATATTTTTACTACAGCTTTAGGTAGGCCATGTATTTTGTTCATGTTAGCTATCTGGCTAATATTTTTACTACAGCTTTAGGTAGGCCATGTATTTTGTTCAAGTTAGCTATCTGGCTAATATTTTTACTACAGCTTTAGGTAGGCCATGTATTTTGTTCATGTTAGCTATCTGGCTAATATTTTTACTACAGCTTTAGGTAGGCCATGTATTTTGTTCATGTTAGCTATCTGGCTAATATTTTACTACAGCTTTAGGTAGGCCATGTATTTTGTTCATGTTAGCTATCTGGCTAATATTTTTACTACAGCTTTAGGTAGGCCATGTATTTTGTTCATGTTAGCTATCTGGCTAATATTTTTACTACAGCTTTAGGTAGGCCATGTATTTTGTTCATGTTAGCTATCTGGCTAATATTTTTACTACAGCTTTAGGTAGGCCATGTATTTTGTTCATGTTAGCTATCTGGCTAATATTTTTACTACAGCTTTAGGTAGGCCATGTATTTTGTTCATGTTAGCTATCTGGCTAATATTTTACTACAGCTTTAGGTAGGCCATGTATTTTGTTCAAGTTAGCTATCTGGCTAATATTTTTACTACAGCTTTAGGTAGGCCATGTATTTTGTTCAAGTTAGCTATCTGGCTAATATTTTTACTACAGCTTTAGGTAGGCCATGTATTTTGTTCAAGTTAGCTATCTGGCTAATATTTTACTACAGCTTTAGGTAGGCCATGTATTTTGTTCATGTTAGCTATCTGGCTAATATTTTTACTACAGCTTTAGGTAGGCCATGTATTTTGTTCATGTTAGCTATCTGGCTAATATTTTTACTACAGCTTTAGGTAGGCCATGTATTTTGTTCAAGTTAGCTATCTGGCTAATATTTTTACTACAGCTTTAGGTAGGCCATGTATTTTGTTCATGTTAGCTATCTGGCTAATATTTTACTACAGCTTTAGGTAGGCCATGTATTTTGTTCATGTTAGCTATCTGGCTAATATTTTTACTACAGCTTTAGGTAGGCCATGTATTTTGTTCATGTTAGCTATCTGGCTAATATTTTTACTACAGCTTTAGGTAGGCCATGTATTTTGTTCAAGTTAGCTATCTGGCTAATATTTTTACTACAGCTTTAGGTAGGCCATGTATTTTGTTCATGTTAGCTATCTGGCTAATATTTTTACTACAGCTTTAGGTAGGCCATGTATTTTGTTCAAGTTAGCTATCTGGCTAATATTTTTACTACAGCTTTAGGTAGGCCATGTATTTTGTTCATGTTAGCTATCTGGCTAATATTTTACTACAGCTTTAGGTAGGCCATGTATTTTGTTCATGTTAGCTATCTGGCTAATATTTTTACTACAGCTTTAGGTAGGCCATGTATTTTGTTCATGTTAGCTATCTGGCTAATATTTTTACTACAGCTTTAGGTAGGCCATGTATTTTGTTCAAGTTAGCTATCTGGCTAATATTTTTACTACAGCTTTAGGTAGGCCATGTATTTTGTTCATGTTAGCTATCTGCTAATATTTTTACTACAGCTTTAGGTAATGTATTTTGTTCAAGTTAGCTACTAATATTTTTACTACAGCTTTAGGTAGGCCATGTATTTTGTTAGTTAGCTATCTGGCTAATATTTTTACTACAGCTTTAGGTAGGCCATGTATTTTGTTCATGTTAGCTATCTGGCTAATATTTTACTACAGCTTTAGGTAGGCCATGTATTTTGTTCATGTTAGCTATCTGGCTAATATTTTTACTACAGCTTTAGGTAGGCCATGTATTTTGTTCATGTTAGCTATCTGGCTAATATTTTTACTACAGCTTTAGGTAGGCCATGTATTTTGTTCAAGTTAGCTATCTGGCTAATATTTTTACTACAGCTTTAGGTAGGCCATGTATTTTGTTCATGTTAGCTATCTGGCTAATATTTTACTACAGCTTTAGGTAGGCCATGTATTTTGTTCATGTTAGCTATCTGGCTAATATTTTTACTACAGCTTTAGGTAGGCCATGTATTTTGTTCATGTTAGCTATCTGGCTAATATTTTTACTACAGCTTTAGGTAGGCCATGTATTTTGTTCAAGTTAGCTATCTGGCTAATATTTTTACTACAGCTTTAGGTAGGCCATGTATTTTGTTCATGTTAGCTATCTGGCTAATATTTTTACTACAGCTTTAGGTAGGCCATGTATTTTGTTCATGTTAGCTATCTGGCTAATATTTTTACTACAGCTTTAGGTAGGCCATGTATTTTGTTCAAGTTAGCTATCTGGCTAATATTTTTACTACAGCTTTAGGTAGGCCATGTATTTTGTTCATGTTAGCTATCTGGCTAATATTTTTACTACAGCTTTAGGTAGGCCATGTATTTTGTTCAAGTTAGCTATCTGGCTAATATTTTTACTACAGCTTTAGGTAGGCCATGTATTTTGTTCAAGTTAGCTATCTGGCTAATATTTTTACTACAGCTTTAGGTAGGCCATGTATTTTGTTCATGTTAGCTATCTGGCTAATATTTTTACTACAGCTTTAGGTAGGCCATGTATTTTGTTCATGTTAGCTATCTGGCTAATATTTTTACTACAGCTTTAGGTAGGCCATGTATTTTGTTCATGTTAGCTATCTGGCTAATATTTTTACTACAGCTTTAGGTAGGCCATGTATTTTGTTCATGTTAGCTATCTGGCTAATATTTTTACTACAGCTTTAGGTAGGCCATGTATTTTGTTCATGTTAGCTATCTGGCTAATATTTTTACTACAGCTTTAGGTAGGCCATGTATTTTGTTCATGTTAGCTATCTGGCTAATATTTTTTACTACAGCTTTAGGTAGGCCATGTATTTTGTTCATGTTAGCTATCTGGCTAATATTTTACTACAGCTTTAGGTAGGCCATGTATTTTGTTCATGTTAGCTATCTGGCTAATATTTTTACTACAGCTTTAGGTAGGCCATGTATTTTGTTCATGTTAGCTATCTGGCTAATATTTTTACTACAGCTTTAGGTAGGCCATGTATTTTGTTCAAGTTAGCTATCTGGCTAATATTTTACTACAGCTTTAGGTAGGCCATGTATTTTGTTCAAGTTAGCTATCTGGCTAATATTTTACTACAGCTTTAGGTAGGCCATGTATTTTGTTCATGTTAGCTATCTGGCTAATATTTTTACTACAGCTTTAGGTAGGCCATGTATTTTGTTCATGTTAGCTATCTGGCTAATATTTTTACTACAGCTTTAGGTAGGCCATGTATTTTGTTCATGTTAGCTATCTGGCTAATATTTTTACTACAGCTTTAGGTAGGCCATGTATTTTGTTCATGTTAGCTATCTGGCTAATATTTTTACTACAGCTTTAGGTAGGCCATGTATTTTGTTCATGTTAGCTATCTGGCTAATATTTTTACTACAGCTTTAGGTAGGCCATGTATTTTGTTCATGTTAGCTATCTGGCTAATATTTTTACTACAGCTTTAGGTAGGCCATGTATTTTGTTCATGTTAGCTATCTGGCTAATATTTTTACTACAGCTTTAGGTAGGCCATGTATTTTGTTCATGTTAGCTATCTGGCTAATATTTTTACTACAGCTTTAGGTAGGCCATGTATTTTGTTCAAGTTAGCTATCTGGCTAATATTTTTACTACAGCTTTAGGTAGGCCATGTATTTTGTTCATGTTAGCTATCTGGCTAATATTTTTACTACAGCTTTAGGTAGGCCATGTATTTTGTTCATGTTAGCTATCTGGCTAATATTTTTACTACAGCTTTAGGTAGGCCATGTATTTTGTTCAAGTTAGCTATCTGGCTAATATTTTTACTACAGCTTTAGGTAGGCCATGTATTTTGTTCATGTTAGCTATCTGGCTAATATTTTTACTACAGCTTTAGGTAGGCCATGTATTTTGTTCATGTTAGCTATCTGGCTAATATTTTTACTACAGCTTTAGGTAGGCCATGTATTTTGTTCATGTTAGCTATCTGGCTAATATTTTTACTACAGCTTTAGGTAGGCCATGTATTTTGTTCAAGTTAGCTATCTGGCTAATATTTTTACTACAGCTTTAGGTAGGCCATGTATTTTGTTCATGTTAGCTATCTGGCTAATATTTTACTACAGCTTTAGGTAGGCCATGTATTTTGTTCATGTTAGCTATCTGGCTAATATTTTACTACAGCTTTAGGTAGGCCATGTATTTTGTTCATGTTAGCTATCTGGCTAATATTTTTACTACAGCTTTAGGTAGGCCATGTATTTTGTTCATGTTAGCTATCTGGCTAATATTTTTACTACAGCTTTAGGTAGGCCATGTATTTTGTTCATGTTAGCTATCTGGCTAATATTTTTACTACAGCTTTAGGTAGGCCATGTATTTTGTTCATGTTAGCTATCTGGCTAATATTTTTACTACAGCTTTAGGTAGGCCATGTATTTTGTTCATGTTAGCTATCTGGCTAATATTTTTACTACAGCTTTAGGTAGGCCATGTATTTTGTTCATGTTAGCTATCTGGCTAATATTTTTACTACAGCTTTAGGTAGGCCATGTATTTTGTTCATGTTAGCTATTTGGCTAATATTTTTACTACAGCTTTAGGTAGGCCATGTATTTTGTTCATGTTAGCTATCTGACTAATATTTTTACTACAGCTTTAGGTAGGCCATGTATTTTGTTCATGTTAGCTATCTGGCTAATATTTTTACTACAGCTTTAGGTAGGCCATGTATTTTGTTCAAGTTAGCTATCTGGCTAATATTTTTACTACAGCTTTAGGTAGGCCATGTATTTTGTTCATGTTAGCTATCTGGCTAATATTTTTACTACAGCTTTAGGTAGGCCATGTATTTTGTTCATGTTAGCTATCTGGCTAATATTTTTACTACAGCTTTAGGTAGGCCATGTATTTTGTTCATGTTAGCTATCTGGCTAATATTTTTACTACAGCTTTAGGTAGGCCATGTATTTTGTTCATGTTAGCTATCTGGCTAATATTTTTACTACAGCTTTAGGTAGGCCATGTATTTTGTTCATGTTAGCTATCTGGCTAATATTTTTACTACAGCTTTAGGTAGGCCATGTATTTTGTTCATGTTAGCTATCTGGCTAATATTTTTACTACAGCTTTAGGTAGGCCATGTATTTTGTTTAAGTTAGCTATCTGGCTAATATTTTTACTACAGCTTTAGGTAGGCCATGTATTTTGTTCAAGTTAGCTATCTGACTAATATTTTTACTACAGCTTTAGGTAGGCCATGTATTTTGTTCATGTTAGCTATCTGGCTAATATTTTTACTACAGCTTTAGGTAGGCCATGTATTTTGTTCATGTTAGCTATCTGGCTAATATTTTTACTACAGCTTTAGGTAGGCCATGTATTTTGTTCATGTTAGCTATCTGGCTAATATTTTTACTACAGCTTTAGGTAGGCCATGTATTTTGTTCATGTTAGCTATCTGGCTAATATTTTTACTACAGCTTTAGGTAGGCCATGTATTTTGTTCAAGTTAGCTATCTGGCTAATATTTTACTACAGCTTTAGGTAGGCCATGTATTTTGTTCATGTTAGCTATCTGGCTAATATTTTTACTACAGCTTTAGGTAGGCCATGTATTTTGTTCATGTTAGCTATCTGGCTAATATTTTTACTACAGCTTTAGGTAGGCCATGTATTTTTGTTCATGTTAGCTATCTGGCTAATATTTTTACTACAGCTTTAGGTAGGCCATGTATTTTGTTCATGTTAGCTATCTGGCTAATATTTTTACTACAGCTTTAGGTAGGCCATGTATTTTGTTCATGTTAGCTATCTGGCTAATATTTTTACTACAGCTTTAGGTAGGCCATGTATTTTGTTCAAGTTAGCTATCTGGCTAATATTTTTACTACAGCTTTAGGTAGGCCATGTATTTTGTTCAAGTTAGCTATCTGGCTAATATTTTTACTACAGCTTTAGGTAGGCCATGTATTTTGTTCATGTTAGCTATCTGGCTAATATTTTTACTACAGCTTTAGGTAGGCCATGTATTTTGTTCATGTTAGCTATCTGGCTAATATTTTTACTACAGCTTTAGGTAGGCCATGTATTTTGTTCATGTTAGCTATCTGGCTAATATTTTTACTACAGCTTTAGGTAGGCCATGTATTTTGTTCATGTTAGCTATCTGGCTAATATTTTACTACAGCTTTAGGTAGGCCATGTATTTTGTTCATGTTAGCTATCTGGCTAATATTTTTACTACAGCTTTAGGTAGGCCATGTATTTTGTTCAAGTTAGCTATCTGGCTAATATTTTTACTACAGCTTTAGGTAGGCCATGTATTTTGTTCATGTTAGCTATCTGGCTAATATTTTTACTACAGCTTTAGGTAGGCCATGTATTTTGTTCATGTTAGCTATCTGGCTAATATTTTTACTACAGCTTTAGGTAGGCCATGTATTTTGTTCAAGTTAGCTATCTGGCTAATATTTTTACTACAGCTTTAGGTAGGCCATGTATTTTGTTCATGTTAGCTATCTGGCTAATATTTTTACTACAGCTTTAGGTAGGCCATGTATTTTGTTCATGTTAGCTATCTGGCTAATATTTTTACTACAGCTTTAGGTAGGCCATGTATTTTGTTCATGTTAGCTATCTGGCTAATATTTTTACTACAGCTTTAGGTAGGCCATGTATTTTGTTCATGTTAGCTATCTGGCTAATATTTTTACTACAGCTTTAGGTAGGCCATGTATTTTGTTCATGTTAGCTATCTGGCTAATATTTTTACTACAGCTTTAGGTAGGCCATGTATTTTGTTCATGTTAGCTATCTGGCTAATATTTTTACTACAGCTTTAGGTAGGCCATGTATTTTGTTCAAGTTAGCTATCTGACTAATATTTTTACTACAGCTTTAGGTAGGCCATGTATTTTGTTCATGTTAGCTATCTGGCTAATATTTTTACTACAGCTTTAGGTAGGCCATGTATTTTGTTCATGTTAGCTATCTGGCTAATATTTTTACTACAGCTTTAGGTAGGCCATGTATTTTGTTCATGTTAGCTATCTGGCTAATATTTTTACTACAGCTTTAGGTAGGCCATGTATTTTGTTCATGTTAGCTATCTGGCTAATATTTTTACTACAGCTTTAGGTAGGCCATGTATTTTGTTCATGTTAGCTATCTGGCTAATATTTTTACTACAGCTTTAGGTAGGCCATGTATTTTGTTCAAGTTAGCTATCTGGCTAATATTTTTACTACAGCTTTAGGTGGCCATGTATTTTGTTCATGTTAGCTATCTGGCTAATATTTTTACTACAGCTTTAGGTAGGCCATGTATTTTGTTCATGTTAGCTATCTGGCTAATATTTTTACTACAGCTTTAGGTAGGCCATGTATTTTGTTCATGTTAGCTATCTGGCTAATATTTTTACTACAGCTTTAGGTAGGCCATGTATTTTGTTCATGTTAGCTATCTGGCTAATATTTTTACTACAGCTTTAGGTAGGCCATGTATTTTGTTCATGTTAGCTATCTGGCTAATATTTTTACTACAGCTTTAGGTAGGCCATGTATTTTGTTCATGTTAGCTATCTGGCTAATATTTTTACTACAGCTTTAGGTAGGCCATGTATTTTGTTCATGTTAGCTATCTGGCTAATATTTTTACTACAGCTTTAGGTAGGCCATGTATTTTGTTCATGTTAGCTATCTGGCTAATATTTTACTACAGCTTTAGGTAGGCCATGTATTTTGTTCATGTTAGCTATCTGGCTAATATTTTTACTACAGCTTTAGGTAGGCCATGTATTTTGTTCATGTTAGCTATCTGGCTAATATTTTACTACAGCTTTAGGTAGGCCATGTATTTTGTTCAAGTTAGCTATCTGGCTAATATTTTTACTACAGCTTTAGGTAGGCCATGTATTTTGTTCATGTTAGCTATCTGGCTAATATTTTTTACTACAGCTTTAGGTAGGCCATGTATTTTGTTCAAGTTAGCTATCTGGCTAATATTTTTACTACAGCTTTAGGTAGGCCATGTATTTTGTTCAAGTTAGCTATCTGGCTAATATTTTTACTACAGCTTTAGGTAGGCCATGTATTTTGTTCATGTTAGCTATCTGGCTAATATTTTTACTACAGCTTTAGGTAGGCCATGTATTTTGTTCATGTTAGCTATCTGGCTAATATTTTTACTACAGCTTTAGGTAGGCCATGTATTTTGTTCATGTTAGCTATCTGGCTAATATTTTTACTACAGCTTTAGGTAGGCCATGTATTTTGTTCATGTTAGCTATCTGGCTAATATTTTTACTACAGCTTTAGGTAGGCCATGTATTTTGTTCATGTTAGCTATCTGGCTAATATTTTTACTACAGCTTTAGGTAGGCCATGTATTTTGTTCATGTTAGCTATCTGGCTAATATTTTACTACAGCTTTAGGTAGGCCATGTATTTTGTTCATGTTAGCTATCTGGCTAATATTTTTACTACAGCTTTAGGTAGGCCATGTATTTTGTTCATGTTAGCTATCTGGCTAATATTTTTACTACAGCTTTAGGTAGGCCATGTATTTTGTTCATGTTAGCTATCTGGCTAATATTTTTACTACAGCTTTAGGTAGGCCATGTATTTTGTTCAAGTTAGCTATCTGGCTAATATTTTTACTACAGCTTTAGGTAGGCCATGTATTTTGTTCATGTTAGCTATCTGGCTAATATTTTACTACAGCTTTAGGTAGGCCATGTATTTTGTTCATGTTAGCTATCTGGCTAATATTTTTACTACAGCTTTAGGTAGGCCATGTATTTTGTTCAAGTTAGCTATCTGGCTAATATTTTTACTACAGCTTTAGGTAGGCCATGTATTTTGTTCATGTTAGCTATCTGGCTAATATTTTTACTACAGCTTTAGGTAGGCCATGTATTTTGTTCATGTTAGCTATCTGGCTAATATTTTTACTACAGCTTTAGGTAGGCCATGTATTTTGTTCAAGTTAGCTATCTGGCTAATATTTTTACTACAGCTTTAGGTAGGCCATGTATTTTGTTCAAGTTAGCTATCTGGCTAATATTTTTACTACAGCTTTAGGTAGGCCATGTATTTTGTTCAAGTTAGCTATCTGGCTAATATTTTTACTACAGCTTTAGGTAGGCCATGTATTTTGTTCAAGTTAGCTATCTGGCTAATATTTTTACTACAGCTTTAGGTAGGCCATGTATTTTGTTCATGTTAGCTATCTGGCTAATATTTTTACTACAGCTTTAGGTAGGCCATGTATTTTGTTCATGTTAGCTATCTGGCTAATATTTTTTACTACAGCTTTAGGTAGGCCATGTATTTTGTTCAAGTTAGCTATCTGGCTAATATTTTTACTACAGCTTTAGGTAGGCCATGTATTTTGTTCATGTTAGCTATCTGGCTAATATTTTTACTACAGCTTTAGGTAGGCCATGTATTTTGTTCATGTTAGCTATCTGGCTAATATTTTTACTACAGCTTTAGGTAGGCCATGTATTTTGGTCAAGTTAGCTATCTGGCTAATATTTTTACTACAGCTTTAGGTAGGCCATGTATTTTGTTCAAGTTAGCTATCTGGCTAATATTTTTACTACAGCTTTAGGTAGGCCATGTATTTTGTTCATGTTAGCTATCTGGCTAATATTTTTACTACAGCTTTAGGTAGGCCATGTATTTTGTTCAAGTTAGCTATCTGGCTAATATTTTTACTACAGCTTTAGGTAGGCCATGTATTTTGTTCAAGTTAGCTATCTGGCTAATATTTTTACTACAGCTTTAGGTAGGCCATGTATTTTGTTCATGTTAGCTATCTGACTAATATTTTTACTACAGCTTTAGGTAGGCCATGTATTTTGTTCATGTTAGCTATCTGGCTAATATTTTTACTACAGCTTTAGGTAGGCCATGTATTTTGTTCATGTTAGCTATCTGAATAATATTTTTACTACAGCTTTAGGTAGGCCATGTATTTTGTTCATGTTAGCTATCTGACTAATATTTTTACTACAGCTTTAGGTAGGCCATGTATTTTGTTCATGTTAGCTATCTGGCTAATATTTTTACTACAGCTTTAGGTAGGCCATGTATTTTGTTCAAGTTAGCTATCTGGCTAATATTTTTACTACAGCTTTAGGTAGGCCATGTATTTTGTTCATGTTAGCTATCTGGCTAATATTTTTACTACAGCTTTAGGTAGGCCATGTATTTTGTTCAAGTTAGCTATCTGGCTAATATTTTTACTACAGCTTTAGGTAGGCCATGTATTTTGTTCATGTTAGCTATCTGGCTAATATTTTTACTACAGCTTTAGGTAGGCCATGTATTTTGTTCATGTTAGCTATCTGACTAATATTTTTACTACAGCTTTAGGTAGGCCATGTATTTTGTTCATGTTAGCTATCTGGCTAATATTTTTACTACAGCTTTAGGTAGGCCATGTATTTTGTTCTAGTTAGTTATCTGACTAATATTTTTCCTACAGCTTTAGGTAGGCCATGTATTTTGTTCATGTTAGCTATCTGGCTAATATTTTTACTACAGCTTTAGGTAGGCCATGTATTTTGTTCATCTTAGCTATCTGGCTAATATTTTTACTACAGCTTTAGGTAGGCCATGTATTTTGTCCATGTTAGCCATCTGACTAATATTTTTACTACAGCTTTAGGTAGGCCATGTATTTTGTTCATGTTAGCTATCTGGCTAATATTTTTACTACAGCTTTAGGTAGGCCATGTATTTTGTTCAAGTTAGCTATCTGGCTAATATTTTTACTACAGCTTTAGGTAGGCCATGTATTTTGTTCATGTTAGCTATCTGGCTAATATTTTTACTACAGCTTTAGGTAGGCCATGTATTTTGTTCATGTTAGCTATCTGGCTAATATTTTTACTACAGCTTTAGGTAGGCCATGTATTTTGTTCAAGTTAGCTATCTGAATAATATTTTTACTACAGCTTTAGGTAGGCCATGTATTTTGTTCAAGTTAGCTATCTGGCTAATATTTTTACTACAGCTTTAGGTAGGCCATGTATTTTGTTCATGTTAGCTATCTGGCTAATATTTTTACTACAGCTTTAGGTAGGCTATGTATTTTGGTCAAGTTAGCTATCTGGCTAATATTTTTACTGCAGCTTTAGGTAGGCCATGTATTTTGTTCAAGTTAGCTATCTGAATAATATTTTTACTACAGCTTTAGGTAGGCCATGTATTTTGTTCATGTTAACTATCTGGCTAATATTTTTACTACAGCTTTAGGTAGGCCATCTATTTTTGTCAAGTTAGCTATCTGGCTAATATTTTTACTACAGCTTTAGGTAGGCGATGTATTTTGTTCAAGTTAGCTATCTGGCTAATATTTTTACTACAGCTTTAGGTAGGCCATGTATTTTGTTCAAGTTAGCTATCTGACTAATATTTTTACTACAGCTTTAGGTAGGCCATGTATTTTGTTCATGTTAGCTATCTGACTAATATTTTTACTACAGCTTTAGGTAGGCCATGTATTTTGTTCATGTTAGCTATCTGGCTAATATTTTTACTACAGCTTTAGGTAGGCCATGTATTTTGTTCATGTTAGCTATCTGGCTAATATTTTACTACAGCTTTAGGTAGGCCATGTATTTTGTTCATGTTAGCTATCTGGCTAATATTTTTACTACAGCTTTAGGTAGGCCATGTATTTTGTTCAAGTTAGCTATCTGGCTAATATTTTTACTACAGCTTTAGGTAGGCCATGTATTTTGTTCATGTTAGCTATCTGGCTAATATTTTTACTACAGCTTTAGGTAGGCCATGTATTTTGTTCATGTTAGCTATCTGGCTAATATTTTTACTACAGCTTTAGGTAGGCCATGTATTTTGTTCATGTTAGCTATCTGGCTAATATTTTTACTACAGCTTTAGGTAGGCCATGTATTTTGTTCATGTTAGCTATCTGGCTAATATTTTACTACAGCTTTAGGTAGGCCATGTATTTTGGTCAAGTTAGCTATCTGGCTAATATTTTTACTACAGCTTTAGGTAGGCCATGTATTTTGTTCATGTTAGCTATCTGGCTAATATTTTTACTACAGCTTTAGGTAGGCCATGTATTTTGTTCAAGTTAGCTATCTGAATAATATTTTTACTACAGCTTTAGGTAGGCCATGTATTTTGTTCAAGTTAGCTATCTGAATAATATTTTTACTACAGCTTTAGGTAGGCCATGTATTTTGTTCATGTTAGCTATTTGGCTAATATTTTTACTACAGCTTTAGGTAGGCCATGTATTTTGTTCATGTTAGCTATCTGACTAATATTTTACTACAGCTTTAGGTAGGCCATGTATTTTGTTCATGTTAGCTATCTGACTAATATCTTTACTACAGCTTTAGGTAGGCCATGTATTTTGTTCATGTTAGCTATCTGGCTAATATTTTTACTACAGCTTTAGGTAGGCCATGTATTTTGTTCAAGTTAGCTATCTGGCTAATATTTTTACTACAGCTTTAGGTAGGCCATGTATTTTGTTCAAGTTAGCTATCTGAATAATATTTTTTACTACAGCTTTAGGTAGGCCATGTATTTTGTTCAAGTTAGCTATCTGAATAATATTTTTAATACAGCTTTAGGTAGGCCATGTATTTTGTTCATGTTAGCTATTTGGCTAATATTTTTACTACAGCTTTAGGTAGGCCATGTATTTTGGTCAAGTTAGCTATCTGGCTAATATTTTTACTACAGCTTTAGGTAGGCCATGTATTTTGTTCATGTTAGCTATCTGACTAATATTTTTACTACAGCTTTAGGTAGGCCATGTATTTTGTTCATGTTAGCTATCTGGCTAATATTTTTACTACAGCTTTAGGTAGGCCATGTATTTTGTTCATGTTAGCTATCTGAATAATATTTTTACTACAGCTTTAGGTAGGCCATGTATTTTGTTCATGTTAGCTATCTGACTAATATTTTTACTACAGCTTTAGGTATGCCATGTATTTTGTTCATGTTAGCTATCTGGCTAATATTTTTACTACAGCTTTAGGTAGGCCATGTATTTTGGTCAAGTTAGCTATCTGGCTAATATTTTTACTACAGCTTTAGGTAGGCCATGTATTTTGTTCAAGTTAGCTATCTGGCTAATATTTTACTACAGCTTTAGGTAGGCCATGTATTTTGTTCAAGTTAGCTATCTGACTAATATTTTTACTACAGCGTTAGGTAGGCCATGTATTTTGTTCAAGTTAGTTATCTAGCTAATATTTTTACTACAGCTTTAGGTAGGCCATGTATTTTGTTCATCATAGCTATCTGGCTAATATTTTACTACAGCTTTAGGTAGGCCATGTATTTTGTTCAAGTTAGCTATCTGGCTAATATTTTTACTACAGCTTTAGGTAGGCCATGTATTTTGTTCATGTTAGCTATCTGACTAATATTTTTACTACAGCTTTAGGTAGGCCATGTATTTTGTTCAAGTTAGTTATCTAGCTAATATTTTTACTACAGCTTTAGGTAGGCCATGTATTTTGTTCAAGTTAGCTATCTGGCTAATATTTTTACTACAGCTTTAGGTAGGCCATGTATTTTGTTCATGTTAGCTATCTGACTAATATTTTTACTACAGCTTTAGGTAGGCCATGTATTTTGTTCATGTTAGCTATCTGGCTAATATTTTTACTACAGCTTTAGGTAGGCCATGTATTTTGTTCATGTTAGCCATCTGGCTAATATTTTTACTACAGCTTTAGGTAGGCCATGTATTTTGTTCATGTTATCTATCTGGCTAATATTTTTACTACAGCTTTAGGTAGGCCATGTATTTTGGTCAAGTTAGCTATGTTGCTAATATTTTTACTACAGCTTTAGGTAGGCCATGTATTTTGTTCAAGTTAGCTATCTGGCTAATATTTTTACTACAGCTTTAGGTAGGCCATGTATTTTGTTCATGTTAGCTATCTGGCTAATATTTTTACTACAGCTTTAGGTAGGCCATGTATTTTGTTCAAGTTAGCTATCTGGCTAATATTTTTACTACAGCTTTAGGTAGGCTATGTATTTTGGTCAAGTTAGCTATCTGGCTAATATTTTTACTACAGCTTTAGGTAGGCCATGTATTTTGTTCAAGTTAGCTATCTCACTAATATTTTTACTACAGCTTTAGATAGGCCATGTATTTTGTTCAAGTTAGCTATCTGACTAATATTTTTACTACAGCGTTAGGTAGGCCATGTATTTTGTTCAAGTTAGCTATCTGACTAATATTTTTACTACAGCTTTAGGTAGGCCATGTATTTTGTTCATGTTAGCTATCTGGCTAATATTTTTACTACAGCTTTAGGTAGGCCATGTATTTTGTTCAGTTAGCTATCTGGCTAATATTTTTACTACAGCTTTAGGTAGGCCATGTATTTTGTTCATGTTAGCTATCTGGCTAATATTTTACTACAGCTTTAGGTAGGCCATGTATTTTGTTCATGTTAGCTATCTGGCTAATATTTTTTACTACAGCTTTAGGTAGGCCATGTATTTTGTTCAAGTTAGCTATCTGGCTAATATTTTTTACTACAGCTTTAGGTAGGCCATGTATTTTGTTCATGTTAGCTATCTGGCTAATATTTTTACTACAGCTTTAGGTAGGCCATGTATTTTGTTCATGTTAGCTATCTGACTAATATTTTTACTACAGCTTTAGGTAGGCCATGTATTTTGTTCAAGTTAGCTATCTGGCTAATATTTTTACTACAGCTTTAGGTAGGCCATGTATTTTGGTCAAGTTAGCTATCTGGCTAATATTTTTACTACAGCTTTAGGTAGGCCATGTATTTTGTTCAAGTTAGCTATCTGGCTAATATTTTTACTACAGCTTTAGGTAGGCCATGTATTTTGTTCATGTTAGCTATCTGACTAATATTTTTACTACAGCTTTAGGTCGGCCATGTATTTTGGTCAAGTTAGCTATCTGGCTAATATTTTTACTACAGCTTTAGGTAGGCCATGTATTTTGTTCAAGTTAGCTATCTGGCTAATATTTTTACTACAGCTTTAGGTAGGCCATGTATTTTGTTCATGTTAGCTATCTGACTAATATTTTTACTACAGCTTTAGGTAGGCTATGTATTTTGGTCAAGTTAGCTATCTGGCTAATATTTTTACTACAGCTTTAGGTAGGCCATGTATTTTGTTCAAGTTAGCTATCTGAATAATATTTTTACTACAGCTTTAGGTAGGCCATGTATTTTGTTCATGTTAGCTATCTGGCTAATATTTTTACTACAGCTTTAGGTAGACTATCTATTTTGTTCAAGTTAGCTATCTGGCTAATATTTTTACTACAGCTTTAGGTAGGCCATGTATTTTGGTCAAGTTAGCTATCTGGCTAATATTTTTACTACAGCTTTAGGTAGGCCATGTATTTTGTTCATGTTAGCTATCTGGCTAATATTTTTACTACAGCTTTAGGTAGGCCATGTATTTTGTTCATGTTAGCTATCTGGCTAATATTTTTACTACAGCTTTAGGTAGGCCATGTATTTTGTTCAAGTTAGCTATCTGAATAATATTTTTACTACAGCTTTAGGTAGGCCATGTATTTTGTTCAAGTTAGCTATCTGAATAATATTTTTAATACAGCTTTAGGTAGGCCATGTATTTTGTTCATGTTAGCTATTTGGCTAATATTTTTACTACAGCTTTAGGTAGGCCATGTATTTTGTTCATGTTAGCTATCTGACTAATATTTTTACTACAGCTTTAGGTAGGCCATGTATTTTGTTCATGTTAGCTATCTGGCTAATATTTTTACTACAGCTTTAGGTAGGCCATCTATTTTGGTAATGTTAGCTATCTGGCTAATATTTTTACTACAGCTTTAGGTAGGCCATGTATTTTGTTGAAGTTAGCTATCTGGCTAATATTTTTACTACAGCTTTAGGTAGGCCATGTATTTTGTTGAAGTTTGCTATCTGAATAATATTTTTACTACAGCTTTAGGTAGGCCATGTATTTTGTTCAAGTTAGCTATCTGAATAATATTTTTACTACAGCTTTAGGTAGGCCATGTATTTTGTTCATGTTAGCTATTTGGCTAATATTTTTACTACAGCTTTAGGTAGGCCATGTATTTTGGTCAAGTTAGCTATCTGGCTAATATTTTTACTACAGCTTTAGGTAGGCCATGTATTTTGTTCATGTTAGCTATCTGACTAATATTTTTACTACAGCTTTAGGTAGGCCATGTATTTTGTTCATGTTAGCTATCTGGCTAATATTTTTACTACAGCTTTAGGTAGGCCATGTATTTTGTTCATGTTAGCTATCTGAATAATATTTTTACTACAGCTTTAGGTAGGCCATGTATTTTGTTCATGTTAGCTATCTGACTAATATTTTTACTACAGCTTTAGGTAGGCCATGTATTTTGTTCATGTTAGCTATCTGGCTAATATTTTACTACAGCTTTAGGTAGGCCATGTATTTTGTTCAAGTTAGCTATCTGGCTAATATTTTACTACAGCTTTAGGTAGGCCATGTATTTTGTTCAAGTTAGCTATCTGACTAATATTTTTACTACAGCTTTAGGTAGGCCATGTATTTTGTTCAAGTTAGCTATCTGGCTAATATTTTTACTACAGCTTTAGGTAGGCCATGTATTTTGTTCATGTTAGCTATCTGAATAATATTTTTACTAAAGCTTTAGGTAGGCCATGTATTTTGTCCATGTTAGCCATCTGACTAATATTTTTACTACAGCTTTAGGTAGGCCATGTATTTTGTTCATGTTAGCTATCTGGCTAATATTTTTACTACAGCTTTAGGTAGGCCATGTATTTTGTTCAAGTTAGCTATCTGGCTAATATTTTTACTACAGCTTTAGGTAGGCCATGTATTTTGTTCATGTTAGCTATCTGGCTAATATTTTACTACAGCTTTAGGTAGGCCATGTATTTTGTTCAAGTTAGCTATCTGACTAATATTTTTACTACAGCTTTAGGTAGGCCATGTATTTTGTTCAAGTTAGCTATCTGGCTAATATTTTTACTACAGCTTTAGGTAGGCCATGTATTTTGTTCAAGTTAGCTATCTGGCTAATATTTTTACTACAGCTTTAGGTAGGCCATGTATTTTGTTCATGTTAGCTATCTGGCTAATATTTTTACTACAGCTTTAGGTAGGCCATGTATTTTGTTCATGTTAGCTATCTGGCTAATATTTTTACTACAGCTTTAGGTAGGCCATGTATTTTGTTCAAGTTAGCTATCTGGCTAATATTTTTACTACAGCTTTAGGTAGGCCATGTATTTTGTTCATGTTAGCTATCTGACTAATATTTTTACTACAGCTTTAGGTAGGCCATGTATTTTGTTCATGTTAGCTATCTGGCTAATATTTTTACTACAGCTTTAGGTAGGCCATGTATTTTGTTCATGTTAGCTATCTGGCTAATATTTTTACTACAGCTTTAGGTAGGCCATGTATTTTGTTCATGTTAGCTATCTGGCTAATATTTTTACTACAGCTTTAGGTAGGCCATGTATTTTGTTCATGTTAGCTATCTGGCTAATATTTTTACTACAGCTTTAGGTAGGCCATGTATTTTGTTCATGTTAGCTATCTGACTAATATTTTTACTACAGCTTTAGGTAGGCCATGTATTTTGTTCATGTTAGCTATCTGACTAATATTTTTACTACAGCTTTAGGTAGGCCATGTATTTTGTTCATGTTAGCTATCTGGCTAATATTTTTACTACAGCTTTAGGTAGGCCATGTATTTTGTTCAAGTTAGCTATCTGGCTAATATTTTTACTACAGCTTTAGGTAGGCCATGTATTTTGTTCATGTTAGCTATCTGGCTAATATTTTTACTACAGCTTTAGGTAGGCCATGTATTTTGTTCATGTTAGCTATCTGGCTAATATTTTTACTACAGCTTTAGGTAGACTATCTATTTTGGTCAAGTTAGCTATCTGGCTAATATTTTTACTACAGCTTTAGGTAGACAATTTATTTTGGTCAAGTTAGCTATCTGGCTAATATTTTTATTACAGCTTTAGGTAGGCCATGTATTTTGTTCATGTTAGCTATCTGACTAATATTTTTACTACAGCTTTAGGTAGGCCATGTATTTTGTTCAAGTTAGCTATCTGACTAATATTTTTACTACAGCTTTAGGTAGGCCATGTATTTTGTTCAAGTTAGCTATCTGACTAATATTTTTACTACAGCTTTAGGTAGGCCATGTATTTTGTTCATGTTAGCTATCTGACTAATATTTTTACTACATTTTTGGTAGGCCATCTATTTTGTTCAAGTTAGTTATCTAGCTAATATTTTTACTACAGCTTTAGGTAGGCCATGTATTTTGTTCATGTTAGCTATCTGGCTAATATTTTTACTACAGCTTTAGGTAGGCCATGTATTTTGTTCATCATAGCTATCTGGCTAATATTTTTACTACAGCTTTAGGTAGGCCATGTATTTTGTTCAAGTTAGCTATCTGGCTAATATTTTTACTACAGCTTTAGGTAGGCCATGTATTTTGTTCATGTTAGCTATCTGGCTAATATTTTTACTACAGCTTTAGGTAGGCCATGTATTTTGTTCATGTTAGCTATCTGGCTAATATTTTTACTACAGCTTTAGGTAGGCCATGTATTTTGTTCATGTTAGCTATCTGACTAATATTTTTACTACAGCTTTAGGTAGGCCATGTATTTTGTTCATGTTAGCTATCTGACTAATATTTTTACTACAGCTTTAGGTAGGCCATGTATTTTGTTCAAGTTAGCTATCTGACTAATATTTTTACTACAGCTTTAGGTAGGCCATGTATTTTGTTCATGTTAGCTATCTGAATAATATTTTTACTACAGCTTTAGGTAGGCCATGTATTTTGTTCATGTTAGTTATCTGACTAATATTTTTACTACAGCTTTAGGTAGGCCATGTATTTTGTTCAAGTTAGCTATCTGAATAATATTTTTACTACAGCTTTAGGTAGGCCATGTATTTTTTCAAGTTAGCTATCTGAATAATATTTTTACTACAGCTTTAGGTAGGCCATGTATTTTGTTCATGTTAGCTATCTGACTAATATTTTTACTACAGCTTTAGGTAGGCCATGTATTTTGTTCATGTTAGCTATCTGACTAATATTTTTACTACAGCTTTAGGTAGGCTATGTATTTTGTTCATGTTAGTTATCTGACTAATATTTTTACTACAGCTTTAGGTAGGCCATGTATTTTGTTCATGTTAGCTATCTGAATAATATTTTTACTACAGCTTTAGGTAGGCCATGTATTTTGTTCATGTTAGCTATCTGACTAATATTTTTACTACAGCTTTAGGTAGGCCATGTATTTTGTTCATGTTAGCTATCTGGCTAATATTTTTACTACAGCTTTAGGTAGGCCATGTATTTTGTTCATGTTAGCTATCTGAATAATATTTTTACTAAAGCTTTAGGTAGGCCATGTATTTTGTTCATGTTAGCCATCTGACTAATATTTTTACTACAGCTTTAGGTAGGCCATGTATTTTGTTCATGTTAGCTATCTGACTAATATTTTTACTACAGCTTTAGGTAGGCCATGTATTTTGTTCATGTTAGCTATCTGACTAATATTTTTACTACAGCTTTAGGTAGGCCATGTATTTTGGTCAAGTTAGCTATCTGGCTAATATTTTTACTACAGCTTTAGGTAGGCCATGTATTTTGTTCATGTTAGCTATCTGGCTAATATTTTTACTACAGCTTTAGGTAGGCCATGTATTTTGTTCATGTTAGCTATCTGGCTAATATTTTTACTACAGCTTTAGGTAGACTATCTATTTTGGTCAAGTTAGCTATCTGGCTAATATTTTTACTACAGCTTTAGGTAGGCCATGTATTTTGTTCATGTTAGCTATCTGAATAATATTTTTACTACAGCTTTAGGTAGGCCATGTATTTTGTTCATGTTAGCTATCTGGCTAATATTTTTACTACAGCTTTAGGTAGGCGATGTATTTTGTTCAAGTTAGCTATCTGGCTAATATTTTTACTACAGCTTTAGGTAGGCCATGTATTTTGTTCAAGTTAGCTATCTGGCTAATATTTTTACTACAGCTTTAGGTAGGCCATGTATTTTGTTCAAGTTAGCTATCTTGCTAATATTTTTACTACAGCTTTAGGTAGGCGATGTATTTTGTTCAAGTTAGCTATCTGAATAATATTTTTACTACAGCTTTAGGTAGGCGATGTATTTTGTTCAAGTTAGCTATCTGTCTAATATTTTTACTACAGCTTTAGGTAGGCGATGTATTTTGTTCAAGTTAGCTATCTGGCTAATATTTTTACTACAGCTTTAGGTAGGCCATGTATTTTGTTCAAGTTAGCTATCTGAATAATATTTTTACTACAGCTTTAGGTAGGCCATGTATTTTGTTCAAGTTAGCTATCTGGCTAATATTTTTACTACAGCTTTAGGTAGGCCATGTATTTTGTTCAAGTTAGCTATCTGGCTAATATTTTTACTACAGCTTTAGGTAGGCCATGTATTTTGTTCAAGTTAGCTATCTGGCTAATATTTTTACTACAGCTTTAGGTAGGCCATGTATTTTGTTCAAGTTAGCTATCTGAATAATATTTTTACTATAGCTTTAGGTAGGCCATGTATTTTGTTCAAGTTAGCTATCTGACTAATATTTTTACTACAGCTTTAGGTAGGCCATGTATTTTGTTCATGTTAGCTATCTGACTAATATTTTTACTACAGCTTTAGGTAGGCCATGTATTTTGTTCATGTTATCTTTCTGGTTAATATTTTTACTACAGCTTTAGGTAGACTATCTATTTTGTTCAAATTAGTTATCTGGCTAATATTTTTACTACAGCTTTAGGTAGGCCATGTATTTTGTTCAAGTTAGTTATCTGGCTAATATTTTTATTACAGCTTTAGGTAGGCCATGTATTTTGTTCATGTTAGCTATCTGGCTAATATTTTTACTACAGCTTTAGGTAGGCCATGTATTTTGTTCATGTTATCTATCTGGATAATATTTTTACTACAGCTTTAGGTAGACTATCTATTTTGTTCAAGTTAGTTATCTGGCTAATATTTTTACTACAGCTTTAGGTAGGCCATGTATTTTGTTCAAGTTAGTTATCTGGCTAATATTTTACTACAGCTTTAGGTAGGCCATGTATTTTGTTCATGTTAGCCATCTGGCTAATATTTTTACTACAGCTTTAGGTAGGCCATGTATTTTGTTCATGTTATCTATCTGGCTAATATTTTTACTACAGCTTTAGGTAGACTATCTATTTTGTTCAAGTTAGTTATCTGGCTAATATTTTTACTACAGCTTTAGGTAGGCCATGTATTTTGTTCAAGTTAGTTATCTGGCTAATATTTTACTACAGCTTTAGGTAGGCCATGTATTTTGATTAATCATCATTTCGCCCATGTTAAAAAGCTCAGTCCTTTTTTTGGACACCCCTTTTGTAACACCTAATGTGCTTTTGATTAGATTATTTTCAATATAACATTTATAGATAATTCACCAGGAGGCCATGTAGATAGCTGTATCATTTTTATCAGTACATTTATGATAGACACCTTTTTAAATACTACACAGTAAGTGTTCTAAGAAAGTTTTGTGAATTCTGTTCATTATATAGTAGGATTTGTGGGAAAGTAACATTACTGGGTGTTTAATGACTAGTGTGAATTCAGTGTCATTTGAAAATGTTTGTGGGAGGTAGCAGAATTTAAATTGGTTACAATAAACAATCCACCTTATCAGTCATATCAGTTTAAAACTTAAAACGCATTATTTGGAGTTACTTGTTGAATTAAATGTCCTCACACAATATAAATATTAAATGAATTGAGTTAAAACATATTTTAAATTTAATTAATATTTATTCATGTTCTAATATTACAACAACAATTAATGAAGAACATAATAAGAAGATATCTCAAAATAAGATATATAAAGGTAGAAAACATGTCTGTTACTGAATCTGCAGAACGTTGGAAGGATTGATGGCCAGTCTTATGTCATTGTGTGTTTTGCTAATCCTAATGAGGGATGGTTGTTTCTTGTTTGATAGAACCCTTGCTTTATACCAGAATGTTGTGGGTAGAAGTAAGCACACGACAAGTGATTTTTACTTTAAAGTCAGGCTTGATCCACTATGCAAACACTGAAGAGGTCTAGCAACTCCTGAGACAGACCAGGTGTTCCAGTCTGAATACCACCTATCCAGCTTCATGATGTATTTTATGGTAGTTATTACAACTATGACACTGATTTCTATTTTACAGAATGGATGGACTTTATTATAAGCATTTTTCAAACTTAAATCAATAATGTGTTCTCACCAGCTTTAAAACCTTCCATCCTGCAGCATTGATCAATGTTTCTGTTCTCTCTGTAATAACAATAAAACCTTCCATCCTGCAGCATTGATCAATGTTTCTGTTCTCTCTGTAATAACAATAAAACCTTCCATCCTGCAGCATTGATCAATGTTTCTGTATTCTCTGTAATAACAATAAAACCTTCCATCCTGCAGCATTGATCAATGCTCCTGTTCTCTGTAATAACAATAAAACCTTCCATCCTGCAGCATTGATCAATGTTTCTGTATTCTCTGAGATAACAATAAAACCTTCCATCCTGCAGCATTGATCAATGTTTCTGTTCTCTCTGTAATAACAATAAAACCTTCCATCCTGCAGCATTGATCAATGTTTCTGTTCTCTCTGTGATAACAATAAAACCTTCCATCCTGCAGCATTGATCAATGTTTCTGTTCTCTCTGTGATAACAATAAAACCTTCCATCCTGCAGCATTGATCAATGTTTCTGTTCTCTCTGTAATAACAATAAAACCTTCCATCCTGCAGCATTGATCAATGTTTCTGTTCTCTCTGTAATAACAATAAAACCTTCCATCCTGCAGCATTGATCAATGTTTCTGTATTCTCTGTAATAACAATAAAACCTTCCATCCTGCAGCATTGATCAATGCTCCTGTTCTCTGTAATAACAATAAAACCTTCCATCCTGCAGCATTGATCAATGTTTCTGTATTCTCTGAGATAACAATAAAACCTTCCATCCTGCAGCATTGATCAATGTTTCTGTTCTCTCTGTAATAACAATAAAACCTTCCATCCTGCAGCATTGATCAATGTTTCTGTTCTCTCTGTGATAACAATAAAACCTTCCATCCTGCAGCATTGATCAATGTTTCTGTTCTCTCTGTGATAACAATAAAACCTTCCATCCTGCAGCATTGATCAATGTTTCTGTTCTCTCTGTGATAACAATAAAACCTTCCATCCTGCAACATTGATCAATGTTTCTGTTCTCTCTGTGATAACAGTTGTCAGAGTAGCAGTTGTTCAACCTGATATACAGTTATAGCTATAGCTTCAGCTTGTCAATGATGTTTGGTAGGACAATGATTTAATAGCCTTTAATGTAAGAAAGGTCCTTCTTGGTGTTGGGTGAGGATTTGATAAAAACATCATTACAAATATCAGAGATGCAACTTGTTTCCCAGTTACATTGTTTACTCACCAGTAACTTCAACATGTTGATTTATATAAGCCCTTAAAGATGGAGATTTTTACCATCTGAACTCAGAGCTTCATCTTTAGATGTATTTATGGTCACATATTCCTCAGTAATGTTAAATTGTATTGTGAGTCTCTAGCATATGACTATCATCACTGGTTACTGTACAATGTATTGATCGTCTCTGTATTGAGTGGGACAGTCATCATGGCAAATAAATTATATTTCTAAGTTCTTGGTTTCCATCCCAGAAAAATTGCCTGGAATGCATGGGAATGCTTATATAATTGTGTGTTTTCTCATAACCTTACCTCATAAAGTAAGAGATATTAACCTTAGAACGAGAGTAAATGTTTTCCAGTGAAACATAATCTGTTTCTTTACATATAATATTAGTGTGTGTATTTCATATTCTTACAAAACTGTTAGTAATATGTTTAAAGTTATATTAATTCTTCATTTCCACAGAGAATATTTTATGTAAATTTGTATTGTTATTAATTACATTTCTTTTACTCTGCTGTCATCTATTCACCTGAGATTAATCTGTGCTAGTTTTATTTTACAGTATAATGTGGTATTAGTGTTCAAAATAGCTTTATACTATTGTTAATTGTTTCTCTTTACAATATTATAATCCATTTTATTTAACATTATTCCCACAGTGACAGTTACCGTTGTTTAACCAAAATAACATGTTATCAAAATATAGCTACATATTGTATGAACTGTTACTTTTAATTCAATAGTGGCAGTAGCTGTAGTCCAGCTTTAATAACATGTTATCACAATGTAGCTACATATTGTATGAACTAATGCTTTTATTTCCATAATGACAGTTACTATGGTCCAGCTATAATAATATGTTATCACAATGTAGATACATATTGTATGAAGTGTTACTTTTAATTCAATAGTGGCAGTTACTATGGTCTAGTTGTAATAATATGTTATCACATTGTAGCTACATATTGTATGAAGTGTTACTTTTAATTCAATAGTGACAGCTATGGTACAGCTGTAATAACATGTTTTTGCAATGTAACTACATATTGTATCAAATATTAATTTTATTTTAATTGTGATAGTTACTATGGTATAGCTGTAATATTATGTTATCCAAATATAGCTACATATTGTATGAAGTACTACTTTTATATCCATTGTGACAGCTACTGTGGTCCCATTGTAATAACATATTATCAAAATATAGCTACATATTGTATGAAGTACTACTTTTATATCCATTGTGACAGCTACTGTGGTCCCATTGTAATAACATATTATCAAAATATAGCTACATATTGTATGAACTATTATTTTATTTCCATAGTAACAGTTACTGTGGTACAGGTTTAATAATATGTTATTACACCATAACTACATATTGTATGAACTATTACTTTTATTTCCATAGTGAGAGCTACTATGGTCCAGCTGCAAAATATGCTGTTCCAGTGAAATCACCACTAGTTGACCAATATGCTGTTCCAAAGACCCCTGTTCCTGGAGAGCATGGTGCTTTTGTAAAGACTCTAATACCTGGACAGTATGATGCCAATGTTGAGAACTCTGTAGCTGGTGAGTATGCTGCCCCTGTGAAGACCCCCATAGCCAGACAGTATGATGCATCTGTGAAGACTCCTGAAGCTGGCCAATATGATGCCTTTGTGAAGCCACTATTCTACAAATAATCTATAGCAGAAATAAATAATTTTATTCAGGGTTTTCATTGAAGACCTTCAAAGTAAGAATATTCCATGGCCTCTAACTTGGAAAATTACTATGGGATAAGTTATTGTTCTGGTATCTTTTTGTAATGTAATATTTGAATATTATCTGGACTTCCAAGCAGTGGTTTAATTCACGATGACATGAATTGTGATGTTGATTATAAATATGTATTTACAAAAGAAATTAAATTAGCATTAAAGCCTTACAGAGTGTCAGTCATAGTTCTTACTTTTACATGTTTCACAATATCCATCTCTCTGTTAGTGGAGCACCACTTCACTTATTTTTACATGTTTCACAATATCCATCTCTCTGTTAGTGGAGCACCACATCACTTATTTTTACATGTTTCACAATATCCATCTCTCTGTTAGTGGAGCACCACTTCACTTATTTTTACATGTTTCACAATATCCATCTCTCTGTTAGTGGAGCACCACTTCACTTATTTTTACATGTTTCACAATATCCATCTCTCTGTTAGTGGAGCACCACATCACTTATTTTTACATGTTTCACAATATCCATCTCTTTGTTAGTGGAGCACCACTTCACTTATTTTTACATGTTTCACAATATCCATCTCTCTGTTAGTGGAGCACCACATCACTTACTTTTACATGTTTCACAATATCCATCTCTCTGTTAGTGGAGCACCACATCACTTACTTTTACATGTTTCACAATATCCATCTCTCTGTTAGTGGAGCACCACTTCACTTATTTTTACATGTTTCACAATATCCATCAGAGATTGGTGCTCTACTGTATGATGTTGGATTAACTATTAGACTTTATAAAGTCGTGAACGTATGTGTACACAAATTTTCTTTGCTAAAAATTTATTTTGGTTACATTTACAGTTTAAAATATTAATTAGAATCAGATTCAGTGTTAAGTTTTATGAACAGTAATAGATGAACACAGATGTAATACACATGTTCAACATTACGGAGAAATCTTTTGCTTAAATATGGTAGATTAATACATTAGTAACAGATATGTTCAACATTATAGAGGAGAATTTTTTACTTAATATTGTACATGAATACAGTATAAACACACATGTTCAACATTATAGAGGGGAATTTTTTACTTAATATTGTACATGAATACAGTAGTAACACATGTTCAACATTACAGAGGGGAATGGTTTATTTGCACATATTCTTACAGTAGTTTCATTTTGAAAAGCATGGGTTACGTCCATTTTTCTACTTCAATACTATGAAAATAATTTTTTTTTATAATTCAGAGAAAAATACATGTTTTTGATTAAAAAGTAATTTTGTGTGAAATTTACCGAAACTTTTATTGTTTATAAAAAAATGTTGTTTTAAGAGTTTTATTAAATATATATATATCTTCGAAAGCAAGAAAAAGGAAAAAGAACACACAATAAAAAGGTAGATAACTATAAATATAATAGTTTGTGTAAAAAGCCCTGATAATCTGCTAGATTTACGAATTTCGAATGAAAATTCTTCGTTTTTTTAGCCCGTTTATTAACTTTTTTCATTGACGTAAAATGGAAAACAGGAATTTTCACGACTAACGAAAGCTTAAAGATCGTGAATTTTGGTGGTTTAATTTTGAAACGCGTACGTAAAATATATCGTTCTACACCTTTAATATGAAACCAAAATTGTAATAAAATTTATGAAGAATATCAAATGTATAGCCTTGGTATTTGTTATGAGAAAATAATTTTAAAAACACGCCAAATAGTTCGCAATTTAAAACAGTATTCATTGTCAAATGTCTAATATTCATTGTTTCTTAGAAAAATTCAAAATGGAACATCATATCTTTAATAAAATATCGCTTTGGAAGAAAAACAAATTTAATTATCCAGAATAAAAGCAGGGTTGAAGATGGACTAAGTTTTTGGGGAAAAAAAACTGTAATAGCCTTCTAGATTTAAGACTTTGAAAATTTCTCGTTTTAAGTCACTTGTAGCTCTCCGCTATACAGCGGCAAGTCTACGGATCTACAACGCTAAAATCAGGGTTTCTATTCTCCTCGGTGGGCTCAGCAGATAGCCTGATGTGGCTTTGTTATAAAAAAAAATCATGCTTTAATTTTCAAGCCCTTTCAACCGTAATGTTCAGAACAAATATTGGGATTTTTGATAAAAGAAGTTGGATATGGAAAAAAAAACGTACATTAAATGATGGCCAGGAGGTTAAGGCACTCGTCTCGTAATTCGAGGGTCGTGAGATCGAATCCCTGTTACACCAAACATGCCCGCCCTTTCAGCATTATGGGACGTTATAACGTGAATAAAAATCCCACTTTTCGTTGGTAAAAGAGTAGCCCAAGAGTTGGCGGTGGATGGTGATGACTAGCTGCCTTTCCTCCTGTCTTACAATTCTAAATTAGGGACGGCTAGCACAGATAGCACTCAAGTATCTTTGCGCGAAATTTAAAACACAAATCCTACAATAATATAAAAATAAAATATTCGAAAAACATCAATAAAATACAAATAACCAAAGTAATGTTGACAATAAAGTGATTTTTAAAACACGACTAAAAATTAAATTTTCGACAATCTTTCTTTCGCAGAAAAACTAGAATGAAGTCTTACATCTTTAATGAAAAATATTGTATCACTTCGAATCATAAAAATATTTATATTTTGTTTATTTATAATAAAGCAAAGTTATGAATGGACCAAACTTGGGAAGAAACCGTAATAATATTCTTGATTTATGAATAAAATTTTCTTGTGGGCCTGGCATGGCCTAGCGCGTAAGGCGTGCGACTCGTAATCCGAGGGTCGCGTGTTCGAGCCCGCGTCGCGCCAAACATGCTCGTCCTCCCAGCCGTGGGGGCGTTATAAGTGACGGTCAATCCCACTATTTGTTGGTAAAAAGAGTAGCCCAAGAGTTGGCGGTGGGTGGTGATGACTAGCTGCCTTCCCTCTAGTCTTACACTGCAAAATTAGGGACGGCTAGCACAGATAGCCCTCGAGTAGCTTTGTGCGAAATTCCAAAACAAACAAACAAGCCCTTGTATTAACTTTCTTTTATTGAAGAGTGTGGTAGATTCCAAAATAGCTGGAATTTTCCCAAGAAATCAAGGCTTAAATTTTGGTGAAAGAAATTCCATTTTGAAAAGCATATATCAAATGCATCTTTTCACTCAAATAATGTGTTTGATGAAAAAATAATTATTTCAACACACGTCTAAAAGTACACGATTTCAGGAATGAGGCCTTTTGAAAATCCCGATACAGCTTTTGTAAAACATTAAAATCTATTATACAAACCTTTATTCAAATAACCAAAGACCTTGTGTATTTTTACAGACAAAAATTTTGTTTAATGTCGAGATACACTACATGGTCCCGACACTATATGGACGCCCGACCACCATACCCATACGTGCTTGTTGAACATCTCGTACCAAAACCATGAGCATTAACATGGAGTTGGTCCCTCCTGTGCTGCTATAACAGCCTCCATTCCTCTGGGAAGGTTTTTTCAATAAAATTTCGAGCATGGCTACGGAAATTCATTCCCATTCAGCCACAAGAGCATTAGTGAGGTCGGGCACTGATATCGGGCGAGAAGGCCTGCCTCACAGTCAGCGTTCCAATTCATCCCAAAGGTGTTCGATGGGATTAAGGTCAGGGCTCTGTGCAGGCCAGTCAAGTTCTTCCACACCAACCTCGGCAAACCATATCTTTATGGACCTCGCTTTGTGTACAGGTGCATTGTCATGCTGAAGCAAAATAGAACCTTCCCCAAACTGTTGCCACAAAGTTGGAAGCACACAATTCTCTAAAATATCATTGTATGCTGTAGCATTAAAATTTCCTTCTATTGCAACTAAAAATCCTTGCCAAAACCATTAGAAACAGCCCCAGACCATTGTTCCTCCTCCACAAAACTTGGCACTGCATTCAGGCAGTTAGTGTTCTCTTGGCATTTGCCAAACCCAGATTTGTCCATCAGACTGCCAGATAGTGAAGTATGATTCATCACTCCAGAGAACGCGTTTCCACTACTCCATAGTCCAATGGCAGTATGCTTTACATCACTCCAGCCAACACTTGGCATTGTGCATGGTGATCTTAGGCTTGTGTGCGGCTGCTTGGCCATAGATACCCACTTCATGAAGCTCCTGATGAACAGTTCTTGTATTTACGTTGCTTCCAGAGGCAGTTTGGAACTCGGTAGTGAGTGTTGCAGTTGTGAACAGACGATTTTTATGCGCTACGCGCTTCAGCACTTGGTGGCCCCATTCTGTGAGCTTGTGTGGCCTACCGCTTCGTGGCTGAGCTGTTGTTGCTCCTAGACGTTTCCACTTCACAATACAGTTGATCGGGGCAGCTCTAGCAGGGCATAAATTTGACGAACTGACTTGTTGGAAAGGTAGCATTTTATGACAGCGCCACGTTGAAAACCACTGAGCTCTTTAGGACAACGCAATTTACTGCCAATGTTTGTCTTTGGAGTCATTGCATGGCTGTATGCTTGATTTAATGCACCTGTTAGCAATGTGTGTGGTTGAAATAGCGGCCCAGGGGGTCGTGAAGCCTTGGCAGGGGGGTCGCAAAGCCTTGGCAGGGGAGTCGCGAAGCCTTGTTAGAAGTAGCTTGGGATAACATTAATTTTATTTCATCAATTACATTTTCACGCTCTTACATTTTTTTTGTTTCGGTGCAAAGCAAAATATGTTCTACGTTAGTTCAATGTCATTAGGTGATATTATGGGTGTATGTATGCGTGCCTGTGAGTGAATGTGTATGTGTCTGCAACTGTATGTATGTGTCTACTAGTGAGTAGCGAGTATGTGAGTGCACGCGCATGTACGCATGCTTGTGTGTCTGTTTAGCTGTGATTAAGTGTGTGTGTGCTCGCTGTCGACACGTGAGTCACATGTCCGTTGCTGATTGGTGGATGACGAATCGCGCGACTGGCCACGCTCCCTATCCCTCCCAATTCTTACCCCATTATTACTCTACCTGCACCCCCCCACAAGTAGTCAGTGTAAGATCTACAGTTGCCAAAGCGTTCATTATTCAACATTTTTATTTTATTTTAACAAGGAGATAAGTAAGCAGTAGAGGTGAGTTGTGTCCATGGCTAAACGGCGCAGATACTCAGAATGCTACCTCAACATTGGCTTCACCACTGTGCTCGCCAACGACGGCATCGATAAACCACAGTGTGTTTTGAAACATCCAGAACACGCAAAGAAGGGTTTGGATTTCTTCAAACGGCATGAACGGTGTCTTAAAAAGCCAAAGAATCGATAGAAGTGGGTCGTTTCAGCAGCAGAGTGCAGCCGTAGTGGAAGCTTCATATGAGATTGCATTCGAAACTGCTAAACAAAAAAAGCCTCACACGATTGGAGAAACACTTCTTAAACCCTGTATGATGAAAGCAGTAAATCTTATTCTTGGAAAAGTTAGTGCAAAGAAGATGCAGCAAGTATCCCTGTCAAATAATACTATACAGAGGCGCATTTCTAAAATGTCTATGGATGTGAAGGAACAGGTTTTGACTGAAATCAAGGGTTCCCCTTTGTTCTCCATTCAGCTCGACGAGTCAACAGATGTAAGTTCATGTTCTCAGTTGCTTGTCTTCGTGAGATACATTAATTCAGGTGACATCAAAGACGAATTCTTATTCTACAGTGCACTTGAAACCACAACAAAAGCTGATGATGTCATGGAAAAAGTTTCAACTTTTTTTCAAGACGAAGATCTTCAATGGGAAAACGTGTGTGGGGTTTGTACGGATGGGGCACCGGCTATGCTGGGATCGATATCAGGATTCCAGTCGAGAGTGAAGAAGCTAGCACCTCAAGCAAAGGGCATCCACTGCATGATTCACCGATATGCTCTCGCCAGTAAGACTCTCCTGCCTCTCTGCAGGAAGTGCTTGAATCTGTAATCAAAATTGTAAATTATGTGAAGACTCAAGCACTCAACACTCGCCTATTCAAAGAACTATGCGAAGACATGAATGCTGACCACGAAGTCCTTCTCTTCTACACAGCAGTATGTTGGTTGTCGAAAGAAAACGTTAGTAATCGTGTCTTTGAAATGAAAAATGAAATAAAGCTATTCCTGGAGACTCAAGAAAGGAAAGATCTTGTAGCTCACTTCGAAGATGAAGCATGGAATAAAAGGGTTGCGTACCTAGCCGACATTTTTGACCAGCTGAACAAGCTCAATTTGAAGCTTCAAGGAAGGGAAACACATGTTCTCCTTTTTCAAGATAGTCTTCGGGCCTTTGTTTCCAAACTGCAGAACTGACGTCGGAAAACCAATCTTGGAAACATCGCTATGTTTGAAAAACTTTGTGGAGTGACGGATGAGTCTCAGATCCAACTGGATCAGTTCCTCAAGGATAAGATTACCGAACATCTTCAGTCTCTAGAAAAGGAAGTCGAGCGTTACTTCCCCTGAGCTATCACAGGAACAGGAGGCCCTGGTAAGAAACCCATTTTGTACTGAACTTGATGTATCCAGCATCCCAGATGATATCCAAGATGAATTTCTGGATCTAAGGAACGACTCTTCAGCTCGTGATCTCTTCAAGGTGAAATCCGTGACTCAGTTATGATGTACTATATATCAGTCATACTCCAAAGTCAGCATGATAGCTTTACGTGTCCTTGTTCCATTTGCTTCTACCTACTTGTGTGAGGCAGGATTTTTCACTCTTGTCAATATAAAAACAAAGAATAGGAACAGATTGGATGTTGGAGATGACATGAGACTGGCTCTAACAAACGCTCGACCACAAATTTCAAAGCTTGCTGCTGAAATGCAACATCAAGCATCTCACTAGCTGGGTTGGATAGCTGTTCAAACCTATGTTAATATTATTTTAAGAAATATATGTTCTTTTTGTGAATTCAGGTTGAACCAATGTGTTTTAATTTGCTAATAAATAATTACAGAATTTTTAAATATTTTTTTAGATGTTTCTCTCCCTCTCCTTCACAGAAAATAAAATAAAAATTAAGCTGCTGATAGTAAGCCCTAAGTAGGGGGGTCACATGGGTTTCAAACTTTCAGGTAAGGGGTCGCAAGTGCCAAAAGATTGGGAACCCCCGAAATAGCCGAACCCACTAATTAGAAGGGGTGTTCGCATGTAGTGTAAGTCTGTGCTTTAGTGATGTTTAATTTCATAAGGCCAAAATGTTCCAGAAAAATAAAATTTTGAGCCCTGAGGTATAATGAAAACAATATTACCACATGGAGTGCATCTTTCTTTAAAACATAGAATACGCAAAATATGATAATAGTTTAAGAAATAAACACAAAACTTTAATACCTATCAAATTGGGTAAGACACCATATTGTAATTTTCTAAAACCGTTTATCTCCTCACGAAATCAAAGGTGGGCAAATTGTTCATCAAATCAAAAAAGTATAAAAAAAGAAAAACATTAAAAATTAATCGTTTTCCTAAAAGCCCATCTTGAATGCATAATTTCAGCCGAAGAAATCGAAAAACATGTGATACAATTATGTATTTCAAAAGACAAAGACCTTACATATGTTCATAAAAAGAAACGAGTTTAAACACGAACTTTTATGTTATTTTTATAAAAAATAATTAAACGTGACGAGTTTTGAAGAAAAATTATACTTTTGAAAAGCCGATTTTGAATTCAAGTTTTCCGTAGAACATCAACAACAGCGATATAAACAATCTACAAAAAATTAAACATATTTTCTCCTAAACCCGAAGTCGAGTGCATCTTTCTGGAAAAAAAAATTGATCCAAGTAAAAGAAGATAACTTGTAAAAATAAACACAAAACTGTAATATAGGAGTATCATGTTAATTAAAAATATATTGTTCCTAAAAAATAAAGTTCCTAACAGTGTTTATCTTCTCTGGGAGAGCAAAACACTAGTGAAGATGAACACAGTTTTCATAAAATTATTCAGGCTAAAAACACTCATAATAACATTCTGCACTTATTGCAAAGTCAATATTAATTTATCTTAATGAAAACAAAAAACTATGATACAGAAATGTTTCTCCAAAATACAAAGGCATTATGTTATTCTGCAGAAGACGAAGTTTATTTGTTTTTAATGCAGACGTTAGTGGATGTACATAAATAATTAACCGTAGCGACTCTTGAGGAGTTTCTTTATTTTCTAAAATCTGTTTGTTTGTTTGTTTATTTGAAGTTAAACACAAAGCTATACAAAGCTGAACTCTATTCACAGTGGGTATCGAAGCCCGATTTGTAGCATTGTAAATATGTAAACATACCATTGTGTTACTAGTGGACCGAAAAATTCACTTCGAAGACATATTTTCCATAGAAGAGTATCAAAATAATTTTATTTTAGGACTTTAAATAGTTATCTAACTACATAATTCATAATAATAAATTAGTACAATTAAAGCTACATATTCTGGAATTTCCAAAATAAATATAGGATTATTATATGAGTAAAAGACATTTTAAAACACCATACGAGTAAACTTCTGTTTAAACTTTTTAGTGTGTTAGCTCTATAGCAGTAAATTTCTGAGTATTTGGTATCATTCGTGTTGGTTTTTTTTTTTATGGTATTATATTGGTTGCTGATTCATAGACCAGCAAACGCCGCCTGTAATAATCGATGAGTTAGTTACCCATTGACGCTGCCAGCTTCATTCAACGATACAAGCTATAAGCGCATGCTTTTCCGGAACGCTCTCGACAAGGTACGCTTACTTCTTTTCACCTGTGATTCCCCGTAAAGCAACACTCATCTGTTTACAGTCTTTCTTAGAAACGTACACCAATCATTTACCATTGAAAATATTCTTCAATACCAGAAATAGAACAGCAGGAGCGGTCTACTCAAACGACCACAGCAAGATGAAAGAAAGACACACAAACACGACTGTTATACCAATTCACATCCGTAGATGCCTTACAACAAACCAATCACCAGCAGGAACGTACTACCTTCCCGTCCGCTAAAGTAAAAATTTCCGGTTTATTCAGGACAGACCCTACTACTGGTCACGTCGTATCCTTCGAACCTGTCTTCTCTTCATGTCCAAAACCTCTATTCCGCGACCTTTTCACCTGTACAGATTTAAAAACAACAACGCATAAATCTTAACGTAGGATCCACAAATTCCCTGCCGTCTTTAGTCCCACATTAGCTGATGATTTTGTGCTCTTGTGGTAAAAATCTGTCCTTGGATTTTTCGCCTTCGTTTGGTCGCACTAGTGAACCTTTATCTTATCCCCGGTGTTCAAAATTCACTCTCTCTTTATTATCATGATAATTTTTAACATTAATTCTACCAAGGTGCTTAAATCGCGTCTGTGTCGAAAAGAAAGAAAATTTCTGATCGCCCCCAGTTATATCTACTCATGAATTTCGTCTTGGGGTCAAATAATGTTAAACCAGAATACGTACCACGTTTTCTGCTCTGCTCAAGTAGATTTCTGTTTAAGCCCTAAAGTTCTTTGACAGCTTATTTTACAAAGTTTTCTGTGAACTCAGACTTATTATCTGTATCGGTGTGAACGTATCCTGTAACAAACGTTACTGAAGAAAGTTAGGCCTTAGGGTTATTTTATATGATAGTTTAAAAGAACCCGCCAAATGATAGAACAGGATATATTATTATGTATCGACAGCGATAAGATAACGAAGTATTAACACAATCGTATATTATTTAAACACATCGTGTATCCACAACGGTCAGACAAAGAAATAACGACATAACTGTACTTATACAGTGCTGAGACTGTGAAGTAAGTAGTGGTAAAATGTGGTAAAAACACACACACACTAATCTTACTGATAAAACTAGGGTGTGTGTGATTTATTTTACTATAACTAAATATTAACAGATTTAATTTGTTTGTACTAAAGCACAAAGCTGCACAATGCGCTGTGTCAACCACGGGTATTGAAGCCCGATTTCTAACGGTATTACTCTGCAGATATATCGCTGTTTTAGAGGTAAAGAGAGAGGGCTCTAATTTATACTAATAATTTAGAAAACAAGTCGTAAAATATAATTAAAACATTTCTACTGCGTAAAGAGTTTGTTAAAATAAAGAGCTAAAAAAACAATGTGGTCGTTCACTTATAAAAAATTTAAGTTCTCTCGTCAAATTTACGATAAAACAACCTGTACTTAGCCACATAACTAGGTGGCGTCACTGTTGTTCTCAAACGGATCTAACTTGTGGTCTCCAACACATGAAAAGTTTCAAGGACGGTGACATACAGCATATAATTATTTTTATTGCAATTTCACTTGACTTAAAGCAAGGCCACATTCACAAGCTGATGTTTTAAAAATCATTTCTAATTGTGCAAATAATTTTTGTACTAGACGCTTTACTACAGTTTTTAAACTTCATCAGAGTTTACAGCTAACAAAATCAAAAAAATGCTAAATGAATTTAAACGATTGCATTTTCGGTTTTATTCACGACTTATTTACTAATTTTGAACATCAAAAAGTTCAACATCAAATAAAACGTGTTTTCTCGCCTTCCTCTATTTTTGTTGTATCGGGATAGCATTTCTTGTAAAGTGGAAGAAAAACAGATATTCCAAAAAACACTGGCTTTTAATACGCTCAAACAATTTATCTTAAAGTCGAAAAACTGTTGTTGTTTTTTTTCATTTGATACTTATTAGTATCATATATGTGTTCTGAAAGATAAGTAAAGTGTCCACTAATGATATAATTTGGTACTTATTAGTATCATATATGTGTTCTGAAGAGTAAGTAAACTGTCCACTAATGATGTAATTTGGTACTTATTAGTATCATACACTTGTTCTGAAGGGTAAGTAAAGTGTCCACTAATGATGTAATTTGGTACTTATTAGTATCATACACTTGTTCTGAAGGGTAAGTAAAGTGTCCACTAATGATGTAATTTGGTACTTATTAGTATCATACACTTGTTCTGAAGGGTAAGTAAAGTGTCCACTAATGATGTAATTTGGTACTTATTAGTATCATACATTTGTTCTCAATGGTAAGTAAACTGTCCACTAATGATGTAATTTGGTACTTATTAGTATCACGCACCTGTTTTGAAGTACAAAAGGCTTTTTAAATAATAATTTTCACATTTTAGGCTTATATAATATGCTAGAATAATTTATTCTATCAGTAACCTAATTTAGGTTTTTTTTAACTCTCTAAGTGTATTTTTACACGGATGGTTGTCTTGCATTCATAGCCTGGTTTGCAAGTTTTTGGATACACGGGCTGTGAAGAAGTTATGAAAATAATATTAAACTTTGACCACCGCAACAGGGCACTTCCTGGGTGCATAGAAGATGTCGTAGCTATGAAAATAGTTTGGAATTTCCGTTCTCTTACATTACAAATCCCGTGTTAAAGGGTAAAGTACTTTTCTAATATATCTTATCTGAAAAGAATGATCATAGTTTCTTTAGTTCTTACATATTTGAGAAAAAGGAAAGTACGTAAACCTGGTGTTTATTCATGTCACAACAAATATTGTACACTAATAAAGGCTTTACAGTTGAGTTTATTTTGTTTCTATAACTTTCATCTTAATAATACAGTAAAGTTATTGTAGTCTAACATGTTGTTCTTAGAGATTAAACAAAAGTGGGACAGACACGAAGTTTATTTTCATACCAGGATGTCTAAACTCGGTCAAAGTTCTAAGACTAGTTCTTCATGTCAGATAATTTCAGTATAACAGGTTTTTCTCCAATTTTCTGTCTTCACTATGAGAAACGGAAGATAAGTTTATTCGCCTGCGCACTGACCGAGTTTCCACAGGCACGTGCACATGAAAACGTATTCGATATTTCAAATCAGCTTCTGATCCAGACAACGGTGAAACATCTTAAAATTTCATACTAAATATGAGAATTGTCTCTGTCGGAGTTGTGGTCCTGCACTTGGCTATATTAAGTAAGTGTTGTTTGTGGGTAATAGAAGTACCACAGTGTGTTAGTTATTTTCGAGGTAGTCCGTATTTCTATTTGAATGTTACAGTATATATCCTCCTAGTTAAAAGTCCAGTTCGAATTGCAATCTTTTATAAATGTATTAGGGTAATGACAACAATGCAGTACTTTTATAATTAGTGTATAATAATAACTCTTTAGTAACGCATCACCTGTGCAGACAATAATACGTTTTTGTAAGCATAGTAAATTACTACAGGGATGATTCATCACAGTTGCGTGTTAGCATCCATCAAAACTGAATGATACGATTACGGTAAGTTTTGTAAGGAAAATGCAAGCATGAACCATTTGGTTTTAGGATTTTTGTCCGAGAAATAGGACAAAAGATAGGGCACAGCTCTAGTTGTTTTCAGAGTTTTGGTTTTGAAAACACAAGTAGTTAATTAGTTCAGTTATTATCTTCCATACATCAGGGTATGCAATTAGCATCTAATGGGATAATTGGGGATTCAATAACCAGAGAAGGGAAACGTTATCTAACATCGTGTTTACACGGTTTTGCTTCCTTGGCGGGTTCCTTCAGCTAGTTTGTCAACCGTTGTACATAATGTACGTTCATTTCATTAAAAGCTGTGTATTGATCAGTTATCTGGTTGATTTTGATGATTTATAAAATATACTTACTCTGGTGACTTAATGGTGGTGTTTGTCTTGTCTGGTGACGTCGTGGTGGTGTTCGTCTTGTCTGGTGACGTCGTGGTGGTATTCGTCCTATCTGATGACTTAATGTGCTGTATGTCTTGTCTGGTAACTTAGTGATGGGGTTCATCTTGTCTGGTGACTTAATGTGGTGTTTGTCTTGTCTGGTAACTTAGTGATGGGGTTCATCTTGTCTGGTGACTTAGTGGTGGTGTTTGTCTTGTCTGGTAACTAAATGGTGGTGTTTGTCTTGTCTGGGGTCATAGTGGTGGTGTTCATCTTGTCTGGTGGCTTAGTAGTGGTGTTTGTCTTGTGTGGTGTCTTAGTGATGGTGTTTGTCTTGTCTGGTGACGTAGTGATGGTGTCATAAGCTCCAGACTTGCCACTGGGAGACAAATCACTAACACTGAAATTAGAAGTTTGTCTGCATTGCAAGACTGCTATTGCTTTTGGACTTCATTTTCACCAAGCATAGTTTCGCAACAAAGAGAAACTAGTAACACATAGCATAATAATATGAGCTAAAAATACAGCGTTAGTAGGTATACCCTAACTGGAATATTGTTATTTTTTTCTAATTAACTGATAAACATCGAAAATAGATGTTAAATTTACTGCAAATTTTGTCTTTATTCCACATTTTTATAAAGTATGGATATAAAACAGTATACCTGCAACTATCTGTTTAAAACCATATTTTCGTTTAGGTTAATTATCATATCTGATAATCTTTGTACAATAATACCTCTCTTTAGCTGCAAGCCAGTTTCGGTGTCCCTACGGAAATGGATTTTTCCCTGATCTTTATCAATGTGATAAATATTACGAATGTCGGAATGGGAAACCAATCGAACACCTGTGTGATGATGGTTATGTGTTTCCAGTGAAGAACCCGCTTTATTCGAGGTGCGACTACCCGTTCAACGTGGAGTGTGGGGAACGGCTCGAACTACGTGAGTAATCTCTTAAACTGGCATAATTTATGTTACAATTCACACCCACCTTAAACTGTCATAGTCTATTTTAAAACTACCACCAAACTTCAACTGTCATAGTCTATTTTAAAACTACCACCAAACTTCAACTGTCCTAATATATTTTAATACGATCTCCAGCGGAAGACGTCATAGCAACTGAATATTGTTGGAACACTTTATCAAAATGAGCTTCTAACAATATTTCACCTTAACTATCTACGTAAAATATACATAATTAATAAAACCTAAAAACATTTCCTATGTAATTAATAAAATCTAACAATATTTCACTGTGGCTGTCTTCGTAAATTTATGTAACTGATAAAATTATGTGTTAATAACTATATTTTTCTTAATTTTCTACAAAATATAGCTAAGTAAATCACACGGCAGGAACTAGTTTTTTCAAATCTCTGAAAGTTTGTTTGTTTGATATAAAGAACGAAGAGGTACAATATGTGATGGATATTCAACCCACCTCGTGGTTCATAAGGCTAGTGACTTACCGGTAGGCCACCAGGGTCCCAGAAATAAAATACTCGTATTATATACTAATAATATAATCAGAAGATAATTTATTGTTTCGTACAAAATATTTGTTTACCTTGTACCACGCGCGTTTCATGAGATTTATTTATTTATTAAAGTTCTAACATGCTCCAGCTGTACTGCTTTTATTTAATTTACCCTAAAAATACAACTGTTTGATTCCTTTCCCTAAATATTCTTTAATCACGTATTGGAATATTACAATAACACATCGAAAGGTTTGTTTGTTTGTTTGTTTGTTTTTGAATTTCGCACAAAGCTACTCGAGGGCTATCTGTGCTAGCCGTCCCTAATTTAGCAGTGTAAGACTAGAGGGAAGGCAGCTAGTCATCACCACCCACCGCCAACTCTTGGGCTACTCTTTACCAACGAATAGTGGGATTGACCGTCACATTATACACCCCCACGGCTGGGAGGGCGAGCATGTTTAGCGCGACGCGGGCGCGAACCCGCGACCCTCGGATTACGAGTCGCACGCCTTACGCGCTAGGCCATGCCGGGCCACATCGAAAGGAAACTTTGTTTAACCACATTGCGACTTCTTCTATTTTATGTCTGTGTTTGTATTATTTCCATATATTCTGTTTGTCCAGAAATTAGTCTCCAGATAATCATTCCATTTCAAAGTTTTTGTAATGAATTACATGACAATTAACACTCAGTCATTCTGGTCTCAGACGTTAACATCAATAAAATCATTATTTATGGAAACGTATCTTAGGGTCTGATAACAGTTTATAACAAAAGTATATCAGAGTCCGATAACAGTTTAAACAAAAGTATAATAGAGTCTGAGGAAAGATTACAACAAAAGTATATCAAAGTCTGATAAAAGTTTACAACAAAAGTATATCAGAGTCTGATAACAGTTTACAACAAAAGTATATCAGAGTTTGATAACAGTTTACAACAAAAGTATATCAGAGTCTGATAACAGTTTACAACAAAAGTATATCAGAGTTTGATAACAGTTTACAACAAAAGTATATCAGAGTCCGATAACAGTTTAAACAAAAGTATATCAGAGTCTGAGGGAAGATTACAACAAAATTATATCAGAGTCTGATAACAGTTTACAACAAAAATTTATAATGGTTTGAGAACAGTTTACAACAAAAGTTTATTATGGTTTGAGAACAATTTACAAATTTTAATAATTAAAATATTTTTGTTTTGTTAAATTTTGTCGTTAGTTAATTTCGAAGTTATAACAACTTGACGTAACAATCAGAACATTACGTAACAATCAGAACATTCAAGGAACAGACGTTTCTAGTCAGGTGGTTCTATGACACATGGAATCCGAAAACGGATATTGGATAGTGGACAGCTGGAATCCTATACTTTACAGTTAGTATCCTATGAATTTATAGCTGGAATCTTATAATTTACAGTTAAAATCCTGTGAGTTTACAGCTGGAATCTTATAATTTACAGTTAGAATCATATGACTTTACAGCGCGAATTTTATAATTTACAGTTAGAATCAAATGACTTTACAGCGCGAATTTTATAATTTACAGTTAGAATTCTATGAGTTTGCTGCTGGAATCTTATAATTAAAAATAAGAATCTTATTAGTTTCCAGCTAGAATCTTATAATTTACAGTTACAATTTTTTGAGTTTACAGCGGGAATCTTGTAATTTACAGTTAGAATCCCATGAGTTTACAGTTGGAATCTTATAATTTAGTTAGAATCCTATGAGCTTACAGTGGGAATCTTATAATTTACAGTTAGAATCCCATGAGCTTGCAGCACGAATCTTTTAATTTACAATACAAAAGTTTGCCCACTGATATGGACTAAACATTTGTATTAATTTTATTAAATTTGTAATGTATTTCCACTAAGTTTCAGCACAGTGTTCGTCAGAGGCTAAACGTTTATACTATATCATTAGAGGATTTAGTGAATAAACGTATTATTATTATTTCTTATTAGAGCCAGCTGTGCCTTCAAAAAATTGTCCCAGGAAATTTGGAATATTCCCTCACGATACAAAATGTGATCATTTCTGGCAGTGTGTTGATGGAAAGGCCATTCTACAACGATGCAGCTCCTCTCTAGTGTTTGATCCAAACAGTGGAGAATGTTCGTGGCCGCAGAACGTTGCTGGTTGTGAATACTACCATATAAACAAGCTTACGGTAAGTTTACACATTAAATATTGTAGTAAGGAGCAGTTGTTACCACTATAAATAAACTGGTTGATTATGCTACCATATAAACAAGCTTACGGTAAGTTTACACATTAAATATTGTAGTAAGGAGCAGTTGTTACCACTATAAATAAACTGGTTGATTATACTACCATATAAACAAGCCTACGGTAAGTTTATTCATCAAATATTGTAGTAAGTAACAGTTGTAAACACTATCAATGAATTCTTTTATAATTCTACGATATAAATAGTGATGTGTTTATTTTGATGTTAACAAACTGAATAATAATACCATTGTACAAACTAACTGGTTGGTAAGAGTATTATATAAACTAACTACTTGATAATACGACAGTTTAAACTACTTTGTTGATAATAGAACTGCATAAATAAGTTTACTGTAATATTTTGTTTTGACAGCTATATTAAGATACAATTTTCCAAACGTTAAGCATCGACATGTTCATGGTTGTGGTCAGAATAACATTAAGTACTCAGGAGACGAATCTCGTCTTTTGTGTATTCTGTAATGAATTAAACTTATCAGATGGAAATATCTGTGTAATGGTGACCAAACTAACAGATGTGAATTATCTGTGTAATGGTGACCAAACTAACAGATGTGATCCAATGAATGTATAGTTAGTTTCTATTTTCAGTACCTACAAACACTAATTATGTGAACATTATCTTTATCTTAAAATATCAAAGTGGTGTCCTCTGACAACATATCCAATAAATATTGGAAAAACTTCTCTTCGGTATAATTACTTTGTGTTAAATAAAAGCTAATAATTATTCTTCTTATTCTAGGACCAGGATGGTGAAAATAGAACTTAATACACATGAAAACTACCATTGTGAAACAGGTAATAAAATAATTTATTTTACCACATATACACTAACTGAGAACTGTTCCAAATTTTAATATATAGTTACTGTGTGCTTTATTAGCAAATCAAATGAGTCTACCTTGTATAAACATGGTGCTCAGCTGTTATTTTACCTCATTATCAATTAATTATTTAAATATGATTGTCACCTGTTAATTTATCTTTCAACTGATTGTGTAATAAGATAATTAGTTGTTACTTCACATAATGCTTGGTTAATTATTTAAATATGGTAGTCAGCTGTTATTTTACCTCACTATCAGTTAATTATTTAAATATGGTAGTCAGCTGTTATTTTACCTCACTATCAGTTAATTATTTAAATATGGTAGTCAGCTGTTATTTTACCTCACTATCAGTTAATTATTTAAATATGGTAGTCAGCTGTTATTTTACCTCACTATCAGTTAATTATTTAAATATGGTACTAAGCTGTTATTTTACCTCACTATCAGTTAATTATTTAAATATGGTACTTAGCTGTTATTTTACCTCACTATCAGTTAACTATTTAAATATAATTGTTAGCTATTACATTACCTTATTATCAACTGGTTATGTGATATGATTGCTAATCTGAGAACTGGGTTTCAATACTCCTCGTGTGCAGAGCACAAACAAAAAGGCCCAAATCTAATTATAAACTTACGTTTGTGAACAAAGTGATTTTATTGCGTCTTAAGCTATACACGTGTAACAGATTTTAAAATTAGTAAACGTAGAATGTTTGAAACAAACACAAATCATTGAGAAATAATGAGTCTTACTGCTTTTTGGTTTTCAGAAACGAAGTTGTTCATGATGACATCGATGGGGAAAGAAAGAAAAACTCATAGGTTCATGTTTCTCAGTAAATATTACTTTTGTATTAGGTTTCGTATTTTAACTTTTCAATAAAACCATTTTATGACTAGATTGTCGATAAAAGTATTGTTTCTTAATATTATTTCATGCTCGACTAAGGATACAAAGGACAACGAAATAATAATAGTTAGACATTAATTTTAACAAACCACGTAACGTCCCGTATTTATATATTTAGCTGTCGGTAAGGTTAGTGGCAAATTATTTAAAAGCATATGAGTGTTACATTAACAGGAAACGATTAAATCATATCTAATATACAAATATTAATTCGGGACGCGGTAAATCCGTTTAAAATTACATGTGAATTCATACCAATGAGCTACATTATATGGCAGGTCAAGGCGGTTGTCTGATTTTACAGTTTCGAAGTTCCAGTAGGGTAACATTATGTCTTATTGGACGTCTTAGTTATCACGTGTGTATCTTTTAGTTAACCAACTGTTTAGAAGTAACTTATTCAAAGTAAATTGGTTCGACCAATGGAGTATTTTTCACTGGATGAGAAACAAAAAGTCCGTAGTTTTTCAAAATTAAGTGCAACATGAAATCGAAAACTGGGTTAATTTATTATTATTATTATTATTATTATTATGCTACCCAGGATAGAGAGTATTCCGAACCTTGTTGCTTGTTCGCAAACTGCAGATCTTCCACTTAGGTAAATACGAGTGACGTCTTATATCCTGGTACACAGTGAACCCAAATACCAAATAGTAGTTATCTAACTGTTGGGTAAGTACGAGTGGCGTATTGCATCCTGGTACACAGTGAAACCAAATACCAAAGAGTACAGTTATCCAACTGTTGGGTAAATACGATCGAGCTCTTAAACAGCTTCTTGAAAAGTAAAAAGGTCCAGATAATTGTGTTCATCCTCAAACATAATAATAAATGTGTTATATAACACGATTAAAAAAACTACCGTTAAAATCAAAATAGTTTTTCTCGATTATTGTAGACGCAATGCAATATTTTTCAAAAAAACTGATCAGTTGAGTTCGATATGTTACCATATATATCAACTGTATTACAGTTAATCCCTGACTGCTTGTGTGTGTATGTCACTCGTATTATGAATATTAGAGACAGTAATACAGTTAATCCCTGACTGCTTGTGTGTGTATGTCACTCGTATTATTAATATTAGAGACAGTAATACAGTTAATCCCTGGCTGCTTGTGTGTGTATGTCACTCGTATTATGAATATTAAAGACAGTAATACAGTTAATCCCTGACTGCTTGTGTGTGTATGTCACTCGTATTATGAATATTAGAGACAGTAATACAGTTAATCCCTGGCTGCTTGTGTGTGTATGTCACTCGTATTATGAATATTAAAGACAGTAATACAGTTAATCCCTGGCTGCTTGTGTGTGTATGTCACTCGTATTATGAATATTAAAGACAGTAATACACTTAATCCCTGGCTGCCTGTGTGTGTATGTCACTCGTATTATGAATATTAGAAACAGTAATACAATTAATCCCTGACTGCTTGTGTGTGTATGTCACTCGTATTATGAATATTAAAGACAGTAATACACTTAATCCCTGGCTGCCTGTGTGTGTATGTCACTCGTATTATGAATATTAGAAACAGTAATACAATTAATCCCTGACTGCTTGTGTGTGTATGTCACTCGTATTATGAATATTAGAGACAGTAATACAGTTAATCCCTGACTGCTTGTGTGTGTATGTCACTCGTATTATGAATATTAGAGACAGTAATACAGTTAATCCCTGGCTGCTTGTGTGTGTATGTCACTCGTATTATGAATATTAAAGACAGTAATACAGTTAATCCCTGGCTGCTTGTGTGTGTATGTCACTCGTATTATTAATATTAGAAACAGTAATACAGTTAATCCCTGACTGCTTGTGTGTGTATGTCACTCGTATTATAAATATTAAAGACAGTAATACAGTTAATCCCTGACTGCTTGTGTGTGTATGTCACTCGTATTATTAATATTAGAGACAGTAATACAGTTAATCCCTGGCTGCTTGTGTGTGTATGTCACTCGTATTATGAATATTAAAGACAGTAATACAGTTAATCCCTGACTGCTTGTGTGTGTATGTCACTCGTATTAGGAATATTAGAGACAGTAATACAGTTAATCCCTGGCTGCTTGTGTGTGTATGTCACTCGTATTATGAATATTAGAAACAGTAATACAGTTAATCCCTGACTGCTTGTGTGTGTATGTCACTCGTATTATGAATATTAGAGACAGTATTACAGTTAATCCCTGACTCGTGTTATATGTATGTTACTCATATAGTGAATATTGAAGATAGTATTACAGTTAGCCTCTGACTTCTGGTGTGTGTATGTCATTCATATAGTGAACATTGAAGATAGTATTACAGTTAACCTCTGACTTCTGGTGTGTGTATGTCATTCATATAGTGAATATTGAAGATAGTATTACAGTTAACCTCTGACTTCTGGTGTGTGTATGTCATTCATATAGTGAATATTGAAGATAATATTACAGTTAACCTCTGACTTCTGGTGTGTGTATGTCATTCATATAGTGAATATTGAAGATAGTATTACAGTTAACCTCTGACTTCTGGTGTGTGTATGTCATTCATATAGTGAATATTGAAGATAATATTACAGTTAACCTCTAACTTCTGGTGTGTGTATGTCATTCATATAGTGAATATTGAAGATAGTATTACAGTTAACCTCTGACTTCTGGTGTGTGTATGTCATTCATATAGTGAATATTGAAGATAATATTACAGTTAACCTCTGACTTCTGGTGTTTGTATGTCATTCATATAGTGAATATTGAAGATAGTATTACAGTTAACTTCTAACAAGTGCTGTGTTTAAATCAGTCTCACTGTTAATATTACACATTTCAGGTAGAAATACTCAACAAAATATATTTTAATGGCTTATATAGAAACAAATGTCTCTGTTATTGTTTGTCTCTCCATAATTTAGAAAAACTTATGTAGTTTACAAACTTACATATTTTTTCTTTCCTAGAAATGTAGATTTGTCTTTATTATAAATACATCACAGGAAACGGCTGGGTTTATATATTTCAATAGAAATATTACTAAGTGCATAACTTGAAGAATATGTTGAAAGGAACTTCTGATCAACAACACGGATGACGTGATCACTTGATGCAGTCAGAGATAGAACGTGATCACGACCCACACGTATGACTTCAGCTTTCTGTGGTTTCAAACCTCGTCATAATGACAAGTTACATGATAATGTTTTTTTGTTACTGATTTGTTGAAGCTATAGTGGTATTTCACTTTTCCCTGAGATAATTCGTTATTACTAACTTGAGGGGTTTCCCTTATGTAAGAACATTCTTTTTGTCCTTCGTTAGATAATAAAACAGTACGACATAACATTTATTTAGAAGAACTGTATAAAAAATATACTTTAAGAATCTTTCTAATATTCCATTTCGAAGAATTTACTATCCAAAATCACGAGACACCACCGACTTAACGTGAGAGGTTCAAACAATAAAAAACAAATCTATAATATCCATCTACAATGAGGATGAAACTCATACATAAGTAAAGGTATCCTTCAATACTTTGAACTTATGTAACAGCTGCTCTTTCATACGAATACTGATTTTTATCAAATATAAATACATATCAGAGGAAACAGTTGGAGTAGGATCCGTTTACATTTCAATGCAAAGATTATTAAATACATAATTTTAAGAACACTGACCCATATTATGCAGCGAAATTACTAATGTACTGTCTCATATAGTAAAAATATTTCAATAATATACTGTGTCACCTTATGCAGTGAAATTAGTAATTTATTGCATCGTATAACAAACATATATCTCTAATTATCTGTATTACCTTTTGTAGCGAAATTAGCATATATATAAAAGGTGACACAGTATATAAGTGAAACATTTTTTAAACGAGACAGTGAATTTCTAATCTCTCTACTTAAGGTGACACAATACATTAATGAAGTATTTTTATCTTACGAGACAGTAAATTACTAATCTCCATACATAAAGTGACACAGTATTTTAGTGAAATATTTTTAATGTACCAGATTCACTAATTTCGCTACATAAGGTGACACAGTATATTAGTGAAATATTTTTATTATGCGATACAATAAGTTACCAATCTCCCTACATAAGGTGACCCAGCATATTAGTGAAATACTTTTATTGTACGAGACAATAAATTACTAACTTCGCTACATCAGGTGACACTGTATATTAGTGAAATATTTTTATTATACGAGACAATAATTTTTTATTTCGCTACATAAGATGACACGGTATATTAATGAAATATTTTTATTATGCGAGACACTAAATTACTAATCTCTCTACAGAAGATAATACACTATGTTACTGAAATATTTTTATTATACGAGACAGTAAATTACTAATCTCTCTACAGAAGATAATACATTATGTTACTGAAATATTTTTATTATACGAGACGGTAAATTACTAATCTCTCTACAGAAGATAATACACTATGTTACTGAAATATTTTTATTGTGCGAGACAGTAAATTACTAATCTCTCTACAGAAGATAATACACTATGTTACTGAAATATTTTTATTGTGCGAGACAGTAAATTACTAATCTCTCTACAGAAGATAATACACTATGTTATTGAAATATTTTTATTGTGCGAGACAGTAAATTACTAATCTCTCTACAGAAGATAATACACTATGTTACTGAAATATTGTTATTATGCGAGACAGTAAATTACTAATCTCTCTACAGAAGATAATACACTATGTTACTGAAATATTGTTATTGTGTGAGACAGTAAATTACTAATCTCTCTACAGAAGATAATACACTATGTTACTGAAATATTTTTATTGTGCGAGACAGTAAATTACTAATCTCTCTACAGAAGATAATACACTATGTTACTGAAATATTGTTATTATGCGAGACAGTAAATTACTAATCTCTCTACAGAAGATAATACACTATGTTACTGAAATATTTTTATTGTGTGAGACAGTAAATTACTAATCTCTCTACAGAAGATAATACACTATGTTACTGAAATATTTTTATTGTGCGAAAGAGTGAATTATTCATTTCTTCACATCATGTTACACAGAATATTTGTGAAATAATTTTATTATACGAGACAGTAAATTACTAATCTATCTACTTTCGGTGACACAACTATTGGTCAAATATTTTTACTTTACGATATAGTAAATTACTAATTTTGGTTCATAAGGTGACACAGTATATTAGAGAAATATTTTTATTATACGAAACAGCAAATTACTAACTTTGCAACATAAGATTACACAGTATATTAAATAAATAATTTTATTATGCGAGACAGCAAATTAGAAATCTCTCTACACAAGGTGACACGGTAGATTAGTGAAAATATTTTTATTATACGCGACAATAGCTTACTGATTTTGCTATATTAGGTGACACAGTATATTAGTAAAATATTTTTATTGTACGAAGAAGCAAATTACTAATGTCTCTACATAAAGGGACTCAGTATATTAATGAAATCTTTTTTATTATTCGAGACAGTAACTTACTAATCTCTCTACCTAAGGTGACACAGTATATTAGTTAAATATTTTAATTATACGAGACAGTGAATTACTAAACTCTCAACAAAAAGTGGCCCGGCATGGCCAAGCGTGATAAGGCGTGTGACTCGTAATCTGAGGGTCGCGGGTTCGCATCCCGGTCGCGCCAAACATGCTCGCCCTTTCAGCCGTGGGGGCGTTATAACGTGACGGTCAATCTCACTATTCGTTGATAAAAGAGTAGCCCAAGAATTGGCTGTGGGTGGTGATGACTAGCTGCCTTCCCTCTAGTCTTACACTGCTAAATTAGGGACGGCTAGTACAGATAGCCCTCGAGTAGCTTTGTGCGAAAATCCAAAACAAACAAACAAACTCAACAAAAAGTAACACAGGATATTAGAGAAATATTTTTATTATACGATACAATAAATTACTAATATCGCTACATAAGGTGACACAGTATATTATTTAAATATTTATTTTAAAGACAGTAATTTACTAATTTTTCGACATGAGGTGACACAGTATATTAATTAAATATTTTCATCATACGAGACAGTAAATTACCAATCTGTCTACGTCTGGTGACACAGTATACTAATAAAATACTTTTATTTTACGACACAGTAATTTACTAATCTCTCTACCTGAGGTTACAGAGCATATTAGAGAGATATTTTTATTATACGATACAATAAATTACTAATTTCGCTACATAAGGTGACAGAGAATATTAGTGAAATATCTTCATTATACGAACAGTGAATTACTAATCTGTTTAGTTAAGGTGACACACTATATTAGTGAAATATTTTAATCATACGAGACAATGAATTACTAATTTCGCTATATAGGGTAATACAGTATATTAATGAAATATTTTTATCGTACGAGAGAGTAAATTACTAATCTCTCTACATAAGGTGACACATGTATTAGAAAAATATTTTTATCATATGAGACAATAAATTACTAATTTCGCTACGTAAGATATATATAGATTAGTAATTTACTGATTCATAAGTTAAAATATTTCACTAATATACTGTGTCACCTTATGTAGAGAAATCAATAATTTATTGTCACGTATAATTAAAATATTTCACTAATATACTGTGTGACCTTATGTAGAGAAATCAATAATTTATTGTCACGTATAATTAAAATATTTCACTAATATACTGTGTGACCTTATGTAGAGAAATCAATAATTTATTGTCACGTATAATTAAAATATTTCACTAATATACTGTGTCACCTTATGTAGAGAAATCAATAATTTATTGTCACGTATAATTAAAATATTTCACTAATATACTGTGTCACCTTATGTAGAGAAATCAATAATTTATTGTCACGTATAATTAAAATATTTCACTAATATACTGTGTGACCTTATGTAGAGAAATCAATAATTTATTGTCACGTATAATTAAAATATTTCACTAATATACTGTGTGACCTTATGTAGAGAAATCAATAATTTATTGTCACGTATAATTAAAATATTTCACTAATATACTGTGTGACCTTATGTAGAGAAATCAATAATTTATTGTCACGTATAATTAAAATATTTCACTAATATACTGTGTCACCTTATGTAGAGAAATCAATAATTTATTGTCACGTATAATTAAAATATTTCACTAATATACTGTGTCACCTTATGTAGAGAAATCAATAATTTATTGTCACGTATAATTAAAATATTTCACTAATATACTGTGTCACCTTATGTAGAGAAATGAATAATTTATTGTCACGTATAATTAAAATATTTCACTAATATACTGTGTCACCTTATGTAGAGAAATCAATAATTTATTGTCACATATAATTAAAATATTTCACTAATATACTGTGTCACCTTATGTAGAGAGATTAGTAAATTACTCTGTCCTATGATGAAATGTATTTCTCTAATAATTCTCCTGTATAGCGATATTAGTAAATTATTGTCTCATATAATAAAAAATATTTCTCCAATATACTCTCTGTTGTCAACTACAGTGCGGTTTTAATTGTGTCCTATATCATTTTAATAGTGTGCCGTATATCATATAAAGCATATCATTAGTCTATTGTGTTTAGTATATACAGTATATTAGTGAAATATTTTTATTATATGAGACAGTAAATTACTTATTTCTTTACATAAGATGACACAACATATAAAGCATATTACTGGTGGATATAAAGATATTACAATATTTTATAATGTAAATCATTTTAGAATTCTATTGTTTTAAAGTATTTAAAGTAATTTACTGTGTCATGTTATGTAAATAAATTACAAAGTCTTAATTTTGTAGGATTTCTAAATTAACATAGATGTATTTAATTTAACATGGAATATGACGAAAACGGAATCACTGAATTATAGAGATCGATAATACCAAACATTCCTTTAATATTTTCAGAAAACTAACGAGTGACATTGGTGTTAACCATGTGTATATGCAAGTTAAACATGACGTTCATATAGACTCATAACAGTATTAACCATGTTTATATGTTGGTCAGACATGATGCTCATATAGACTCATAATAATGTTAACCATGTGTATATGTAGGCCAGACATGACATTCGTATAGACTCATAATAACGTTAACCATGTATATGTGTAGGCCAGACATGACGTTTATATAGACTCACATTGGTGTTAACCATGTGTATATGCAAGTTAAACATGACGTTCATATAGGCTCATAATAGTATAATCATTTGTATTTCACGTATTTATATCAATGTTATTAAGTTTTAAGTCAATGTCAATATATGTTACACAGTTTTATATCAGTGTCAGGAAGTATTACATCGTGTTATTAAGTGTTATATATTTTTAAGTAGGTGTGAATAAGTTATATAAATAGTCCATGATGTTGATATGTTTGTGGCTTTATGTTTATAGGTCTGGCTATTTCTTACAGTCACAATAATGAGTTTTTAGACAAAGCTGCACAAGGAGTTATCATCACGTGTCCACTGCGGGGAACGAAGTCCTTGAGTTTTCCATTGCGCAACCATTTGGCGCCGAATATGAAGAAAGTTTGAGCAGTGCCAACTCCCCACGAATACGTCGTACTCGTAAAAAGAGTATACATAAGTTACAGACTGACAGTTTCTGAACCCCCCTTTTGTTTCTACTGTATCAATTCAGCGTCAACAGAACATTATTGGATCTCCAATAATTTTTCCCACAAACAATGTATCATGAAATGTTGTTTGATTATTCATACCTAAACTTTGTGTTACAGCTTCCACTAGGGTTTGAATTAGGTAATATGAATTTTTCCTTGTAATTCTTCCGAGAAGTGAAAACAAAGGCTTTGCTTACTGGAAGTGTTCCAATTCTATCTAATCAGAAAATGTCCGATGGAAGAACTAAAACTTACTAGGGTGGTCAGAAGACAGTTTCATATGGCAACCAATACTAAGTTTAAAACATTTAAAGTGAAGCCCCTCCGTGGCTCAGGAGGAGGCACAGGTAGCCCATTATGTATCTACATGCTTAATAAACACATAGTGGTGTTGCGTAACTATGAGGAAGAACCAATGAGAGGACGAGCCTCGTGAGTCAGCACCTGCAGTTAGCGGAAGGCTCTTAAAAGATTGCTTCAAGGCTGGGAATCCAAAACTGATGAAGTAACGTTTGGACAGCATGGAGATAATACAGGCAGGACTTCTCCTCGTGCTCAGCGGACCGTGTAAGTTTTACCAGTCATATCTATCTAACTTGGAGAGCACACAACAAAATTAGGTATTCGTTCGCCATAGAAAGAGACACTTTCTGTAGGTCATTTTGATGTTTGCATGGAGTACATTATTTTTATTATATTTCAGATGAAGTAACGTATTATAATATTTGTTTGTTTACTTCGAATGTCGCGCACAACTATACGAGGGCTATCTGCGCTGGCCGTCCCTAATTTATCAGTGAAAAACTAGAGGGAAGGCAGATAGTCATCACCACTCACGGCCAACTCTTGAGCTACTCTTTTACCAATGAATAGTGGGATTGATCGTACATTATAACGACCCCAAGGCTGAAAGGGCGAACATCTTTGGTAGTACTATTGGAGATACAACGTATTATTACGTATAATGTATTGTTACATATAAAGAGCATTGTTATATATAATGTATTACTACATATAATGTATTATTAGCATAATATATTGTTACATGTAACGTATTATTATATATAATATATTGTTACATGTAACGTATTATTATATATAATGTATTATTACATATAACTTATCTGTATATATAATGTATTATCACATGTAAGGTGTTATTATATATAATGTATTATTTCGTATAAGGTATTATTATATATAATGTATTATTACATGTAAGGTGTTATTATATATAATGTATTATCACATGTAAGGTATTATTATGTATAATGTATTATCACATGTAAGGTATTATTATATATAATGTATTATTACATGTAAGGTATTATTATATATAATGTATTATTACATGTAAGGTATTATTATATATAATGTATTATCACATGTAAGGTATTATTATATATAATGTATTATTACATGTAAGGTATTATTATATATAATGTATTATTACATGTAAGGTGTTATTATATATAATGTATTATTACATGTAAGGTGTTATTTTATATAATGTATTATCACATGTAAGGTATTATTATATATAATGTATTATCACATGTAAGGTATTATTATATATAATGTATTATCACATGTAAGGTGTTATTATATATAATGTATTATTACATGTAAGGTATTATTATATATAATGTATTATTTCGTATAAGGTATTATTATATATAATGTATTATTACGTATAAGCTATTATTATATATAATGTATTATTACGTATAAGGTATTATTATATATAATGTATTATCACATGTAAGGTGTTATTACATATAATGTATTATTACATATACGGTATTATTATATATAATGTATTATTACGTATAAGGTATTATTATATATAATGTATTATTACGTATAAGGTATTATTATATATAATGTATTATTACGTATAAGCTATTATTATATATAATGTATTATTATGTATAAGCTATTATTATATATAATGTATTATTACGTATAAGGTATTATTATATATAATGTATTATCACATGTAAGGTGTTATTATATATAATGTATTGTTTCGTATAAGGTATTATTATATATAATGTATTATTTCGTATAAGGTATTATTATATATAATGTATTATTACATGTAAGGTGTTATTATATATAATGCATTATCACATGTAAGGTGTTATTATATATAATGTATTATTTCATTATAAGGATATTATTATATATATAATGTATTATCAGATGTAAAGATATTATTATATATAATGTATTATCACATGTAAGGTGTTATTATATATAATGTATTATTCATTATAAAGATTATTATTATATATAATGTATTGTTACGTATAAGCTATTATTATATGTAATGTATTATCACATGTAAGGTATTATTATATATAATGTATTATCACATGTAAGGTATTATTATATATAATGTATTATTTCGTATAAGGTATTATTATATATAATGTATTATTACGTATAAGCTATTATTATATATAATGTATTATCACATGTAAGGTGTTATTATATATAATGTATTATCACGTGTAAGGTGTTATTATATATAATGTATTATCACATGTAAGGTATTATTATATATAATGTATTACCACATGTAAAGTGTTATTATATATAATGTATTATTTCGTATAAGGTATTATTATATATAATGTATTATTACATGTAGGGTATTATTATATATAATGTATTATTACATGTAAGGTGTTATTATATATAATGTATTATCACATGTAAGGTGTTATTATATATAATGTATTATTTCATTATAAGGTATTATTATATATATAATGTATTATCACATGTAAGGATATTATTATATATAATGTATTATCACATGTAAGGTGTTATTATATATAATGTATTATTTCATTATAAGGTATTATTATATATAATGTATTATTACGTATAAGCTATTATTATATATAATGTATTATTACGTATAAGGTATTATTATATATAATGTATTATCACATGTAAGGTATTATTATATATAATGTATTATTACATGTAAGGTATTATTATATATAATGTATTATCACATGTAAGGTGTTATTATATATAATGTATTATTTCGTATAAGGTATTATTATATATAATGTATTATTACGTATAAGCTATTATTATATATAATGTATTATTACGTATAAGGTATTATTATATATAATGTATTATCACATGTAAGGTGTTATTATATATAATGTATTATTACATGTAAGGTATTATTATATATAATGTATTATTACATGTAAGGTGTTATTATATATAATGTATTATCACATGTAAGGTGTTATTATATATAATGTATTATTTCGTATAAGGTATTATTATATATAATGTACTATCACATGTAAGGTGTTATTATATATAATGTATTATTACATGTAAGGTATTATTATATATAATGTATTATTACATGTAAGGTGTTATTATATATAATGTATTATCACATGTAAGGTGTTATTATATATATAATGTATTATTTCGTATAATGGGTATTATTATATATAATGTATTATCACATGTAAGGTATTATTTTATATAATGTATTATCACATGTAAGGTGTTATTATATATAATGTATTATTTCGTATAAGGTATTATTATATATAATGTATTATTACGTATAAGCTATTATTATATATAATGTATTATTACGTATAAGCTATTATTATATATAATGTATTATCACATGTAAGGTATTATTATATATAAGGTATTATTACGTATAAGCTATTATTATATGTAATGTATTATCACATGTAAGGTATTATTATATATAATGTATTATCACATGTAAGGTATTATTATATATAATGTATTATTTCGTATAAGGTATTATTATATATAATGTATTATTACGTATAAGCTATTATTATATATAATGTATTATTACGCAGAAGCTATTATTATATATAATGTATTATTACGTATAAGGTATTATTATATATAATGTATTATTACGTATAAGCTATTATTATATATAAGGTATTATTACGTATAAGCTATTATTATATATAATGTATTATTTCGTATAAGGTATTATTATATATAATGTATTATTAGATGTAAGGTGTTATTATATATAATGTATTATTACATGTAAGGTTTTATTATATATAATGTATTATTTCGTATAAGGTATTATTATATATAATGTATTATTACATGTAAGGTGTTATTATATATAATGCATTATCACATGTAAGGTGTTATTATATATAATGTATTATTTCGTATAAGGTATTATTATATATAATGTATTATCAGATGTAAGGTATTATTATATATAATGTATTATCAGATGTAAGGTATTATTATATATAATGTATTATCACATGTAAGGTGTTATTATATATAATGTATTATTTCGTATAAGGTATTATTATATATAATGTATTATTTCGTATAAGGTATTATTATATATAATGTATTATCAGATGTAAGGTATTATTATATATAATGTATTATCACATGTAAAGTGTTATTATATATAATGTATTATTTCGTATAAGGTATTATTATATATAATGTATTATTACATGTAAGGTGTTATTATATAAAATGTATTATCACATGTAAGGTGTTATTATATATAATGTATTATTTCGTATAAGGTATTATTATATATAATGTATTATCACATGTAAGGTGTTATTATATATAATGTATTATTTCGTATAAGGTATTATTATATATAATGTATTATTACGTATAAGCTATTATTATATATAATGTATTATTACGTATAAGGTATTATTATATATAATGTATTATCACATGTAAGGTATTATTATATATAATGAATTATTTCGTATAAGGTATTATTATATATAATGTATTATCACATGTAAGGTGTTATTATATATAATGTATTATTACATGTAAGGTATTATTATATATAATGTATTATTACATGTAAGGTGTTATTATATATAATGTATTATCACATGTAAGGTGTTATTATATATAATGTATTATTTCGTATAAGGTATTATTATATATAATGTATTATCACATGTAAGGTGTTATTATATATAATGTATTATTACATGTAAGGTATTATTATATATAATGTATTATTACATGAAAGGTGCTATTATATATATTGTATTATCACATGTAAGGTGTTATTATATATAATGTATTATTTCGTATAAGGTATTATTATATATAATGTATTATCACATGTAAGGTATTATTTTATATAATGTATTATCACATGTAAGATTGTTATTATATATAATGTATTATTTCGTATAAGGCATTATTATATATAATATATTATTACGTATAAGCTATTATTATATATAATGTATTATTACGTATAAGCTATTATTATATATAATGTATTATCACATGTAAGGTATTATTATATATAATGTATTATTTCGTATAACGGTATTATTATATACAATGTATTATCACATGTAAGGTGTTATTATATATAATGTATTATTACATGTAAGGTGTTATTATATATATAATGTATTATTTCATTATAAAGTATTATTATATATAATGTATTATCACATGTAAGGTGTTATTATATATAATGTATTATTACATGTAAGGTATTATTATATATAATGTATTATCGCATGTAAGGTGTTATTATATATAATGTATTATTTCATTATAAGCATTATTATTATATATAATGTATTATTACGTTTAAGCTATTATTATATATAAAGTATTATTACGTATAAGCTATTATTATATGTAATGTATTATCACATGTAAGGTATTATTATATATAATGTATTATCACATGTAAGGTATTATTATATATAATGTATTATTTCGTATAAGGTATTATTATATATAATGTATTATTACGTATAAGCTATTATTATATATAATGTATTATCACATGTAAGGTGTTATTATATTTAATGTATTATCACATGTAAGGTGTTATTATATACAATGTATTATCACATGTAAGGTATTATTATATATAATGTATTATCACATGTAAAGTGTTATTATATATAATGTATTATTTCATTATAAGGTATTATTATATATAATGTATTATTACATGTAAGGTGTTATTATATATAATGTATTATCACATGTAAGGTGTTATTATATATAATGTATTATTTCGTATAAGGTATTGTTATATATAATGTATTATCACATGTAAGGTATTATTATATATAATGTATTATCACATGTAAGGTGTTATTACATATAATGTATTATTTCGTATAAGGTGTTATTATATATAATGTATTATTACATGTAAGGTATTATTATATATAATGTATTATTACATGTAAGGTGTTATTATATATAATGTATTATCACATGTAAGGTGTTATTATATATAATGTATTATTTCGTATAAGGTATTATTATATATAATGTATTATCACATGTAAGGTATTATTTTATATAATGTATTATCACATGTAAGGTGTTATTATATATAATGTATTATTTCGTATAAGGTATTATTATATATAATGTATTATCACATGTAAGGTATTATTTTATATAATGTATTATCACATGTAAGGTGTTATTATATATAATGTATTATTTCATTATAAGGTATTATTATATATAATGTATTATTACATTATAAGCTATTATTATATATAATGTATTATTACGTATAAGCTATTATTATATATATAATGTATTATCACATGTAAGGTATTATTATATATAAGGTATTATTACGTATAAGCTATTATTATATGTAATGTATTATCACATGTAAGGTATTATTATATATAATGTATTATCACATGTAAGGTATTATTATATATAATGTATTATTTCGTATAAGGTATTATTATATATAATGTATTATTACGTATAAGCTATTATTATATATAATGTATTATTACGCAGAAGCTATTATTATATATAATGTATTATTACGTATAAGGTATTATTATATATAATGTATTATTACGTATAAGCTATTATTATATATAAGGTATTATTACGTATAAGCTATTATTATATATAATGTATTATTTCGTATAAGGTATTATTATATATAATGTATTATTAGATGTAAGGTGTTATTATATATAATGTATTATTACATGTAAGGTTTTATTATATATAATGTATTATTTCGTATAAGGTATTATTATATATAATGTATTATTACATGTAAGGTGTTATTATATATAATGCATTATCACATGTAAGGTGTTATTATATATAATGTATTATTTCGTATAAGGTATTATTATATATAATGTATTATCAGATGTAAGGTATTATTATATATAATGTATTATCAGATGTAAGGTATTATTATATATAATGTATTATCACATGTAAGGTGTTATTATATATAATGTATTATTTCGTATAAGGTATTATTATATATAATGTATTATTTCGTATAAGGTATTATTATATATAATGTATTATCAGATGTAAGGTATTATTATATATAATGTATTATCACATGTAAAGTGTTATTATATATAATGTATTATTTCGTATAAGGTATTATTATATATAATGTATTATTACATGTAAGGTGTTATTATATATAATGTATTATCACATGTAAGGTGTTATTATATATAATGTATTATTTCGTATAAGGTATTATTATATATAATGTATTATCACATGTAAGGTGTTATTATATATAATGTATTATTTCGTATAAGGTATTATTATATATAATGTATTATTACGTATAAGCTATTATTATATATAATGTATTATTACGTATAAGGTATTATTATATATAATGTATTATCACATGTAAGGTATTATTATATATAATGAATTATTTCGTATAAGGTATTATTATATATAATGTATTATCACATGTAAGGTGTTATTATATATAATGTATTATTACATGTAAGGTATTATTATATATAATGTATTATTACATGTAAGGTGTTATTATATATAATGTATTATCACATGTAAGGTGTTATTATATATAATGTATTATTTCGTATAAGGTATTATTATATATAATGTATTATCACATGTAAGGTGTTATTATATATAATGTATTATTACATGTAAGGTATTATTATATATAATGTATTATTACATGAAAGGTGCTATTATATATATTGTATTATCACATGTAAGGTGTTATTATATATAATGTATTATTTCGTATAAGGTATTATTATATATAATGTATTATCACATGTAAGGTATTATTTTATATAATGTATTATCACATGTAAGGTGTTATTATATATAATGTATTATTTCGTATAAGGTATTATTATATATAATATATTATTACGTATAAGCTATTATTATATATAATGTATTATTACGTATAAGCTATTATTATATATAATGTATTATCACATGTAAGGTATTATTATATATAATGTATTATTTCGTATAAGGTATTATTATATACAATGTATTATCACATGTAAGGTGTTATTATATATAATGTATTATTACATGTAAAGATATTATTATATATAATGTATTATTTCGTATATAAAGTATTATTATATATATAATGTATTATCACACGTAAGGTGTTATTATATATAATGTATTATTACATGTAAGGTATTATTATATATAATGTATTATCGCATGTAAGGTGTTATTATATATAATGTATTATTTCGTATAAGGTATTATTATATATAATGTATTATTACGTATAAGCTATTATTATATATAAAGTATTATTACGTATAAGCTATTATTATATGTAATGTATTATCACATGTAAGGTATTATTATATATAATGTATTATCACATGTAAGGTATTATTATATATAATGTATTATTTCGTATAAGGTATTATTATATATAATGTATTATTACGTATAAGCTATTATTATATATAATGTATTATCACATGTAAGGTGTTATTATATTTAATGTATTATCACATGTAAGGTGTTATTATATATAATGTATTATCACATGTAAGGTATTATTATATATAATGTATTATCACATGTAAAGTGTTATTATATATAATGTATTATTTCGTATAAGGTATTATTATATATAATGTATTATTACATGTAAGGTGTTATTATATATAATGTATTATCACATGTAAGGTGTTATTATATATAATGTATTATTTCATTATAAAGTATTATTATATATAATGTATTATCACATGTAAGGTGTTATTATATATAATGTATTATTTCGTATAAGGTATTATTATATATAATGTATTATCACATGTAAGGTGTTATTATATATAATGTATTATTACATGTAAGGTATTATTATATATAATGTATTATTTCGTATAAGGTATTATTATATATAATGTATTATCACATGTAAGGTATTATTATATATAATGTATTATCACATGTAAGGTGTTATTATATATAATGTATTATTTCGTATAAGGTATTATTATATATAATGTATTATTACGTATAAGCTATTATTATATATAATGTATTATCACATGTAAGGTATTATTATATATAATGTATTATTTCATATAAGGTATTATTATATATAATGTATTATCACATGTAAGGTGTTATTATATATAATGTATTATTACTTGTAAGGTATTATTGTATATAATGTATTATTTCGTATAAGGTATTATTATATATAATGTACTATCACATGTAAGGTGTTATTATATATAATGTATTATTTCGTATAAGGTATTATTATATATAATGTATTATCACATGTAAGGTGTTATTATATATAATGTATTATTACGTGTAAGGTATTATTATATATAATGTATTATTACGTATAAGCTATTATTTTATATAATGTATTATTTCGTATAAGGTATTATTATATATAATGTATTATCACATGTAAGGTGTTATTACATATTATGTATTATTACATATACGGTATTATTATATATAATGTATTATTACGTATAAGGTATTATTATGTATAATGTATTATTACGTATAAGCTATTATTATATATAATGTATTATTACGTATAAGCTATTATTATATATAATGTATTATTATGTATAAGTTATTATTATATATAATGTATTATTACGTATAAGGTATTATTATATATAATGTATTATCATATGTAAGGTGTTATTATATATAATGTATTATTTCGTATAAGGTATTATTATATATAATGTATTATTACATGTAAGGTGTTATTATATATAATGTATTATTTCGTATAAGGTATTATTATATATAATGTATTATTACGCATAAGGTATTATTATATATAATGTATTATCACATGTAAGGTGTTATTATATATAATGTATTATCACATGTAAGGTATTATTATATATAATGTATTATCACATGTAAAGTGTTATTATATATAATGTATTATTTCGTATAAGGTATTATTATATATAATGTATTATTACGTATAAGGTATTATTATATATAATGTATTACTACATGTAAGGTATTATTATATATAATGTATTATTACGTATAAGCTATTATTATATATAATATATAAACCAAACTAAGTATTAAAATATAAGAAAGCTTTTCTTGTTACAATGAAACTGCGTTTGTTGAAATATAAGTTAAGTGATCAGCGAGAAAAAAAGCAGAGATATGGCACGTGGAATGCGAGAGATGTTTTCTTTTGTTCTACTGACACTAAAACCAACATCGAATTTTGTTGTTCGAGGCCACGATGTTTGTTAAAACCCAATCTAAAACCGGTTCTAGAACTTAAGTCTTTGGAAGATATGCAGTAGGTCAGGGGTTAGCGTTTGGCATCTTAGTTTTCTCGACGAAAATTCAGTAATTATTTTTGTCCCACTTGGCGATTAGAGTACGTGCCTCAGAACTCCTGGTTGAACATTGAGGTAAGTAACGCCCCTTAGAACAGCGTGAAACTTGAGTGTGGAATAATATACTTAAGTACAAGTTCATTCAGCCAAACCGTATGAGAGTTAATTGGGGATGTTTCAGAGGTCCGGTGACCGCTCGAACCTTGAAGGTCTTGAATTTCTCTGAAGTAAAAATGATGTATAATGTGAAAGTGGGCTGTTATACTCTTAGGTTCTACTTAACCAACAACGATTAAACATTAATTAACGACCGAATAAAACAAACCACATCACAATCCAAACATAAGATAGAGAAAACTCAATAATCTAAAATTAGTTATGGCAATCAGAAGCAGTGTTACTAAAACTAGTACTGGAATTAACACCACAAAAATAATAAACTTTAATGAAATTAGAGAGAGCATCCAACAGTGAATAATTTATCTGGTGATAATAATGATTAATCAATGTCGAGAAAGTTAAATCACATTAGAGCTATTTTTGTATATACATTTTGAAATAAACGGTACTTCAGGTGTTTTTGATTTTAAAATAAAACTACCACAGGTAAGGTCATTTACCTCATACATATGTGACACACATTTATAGCTTCAGTTCAAAGGTGACTTTATTCTAATGACCCAAGATATGTCAGACCACCTAACTAGTTTTATTGCTGTCTTTCAAGGCATTGCATAGAACACTGACTTAAGAAAACACCAGGTGACTAGGTTAAAACATCAATACCAGATAAGTGAATTCAAACCCTTATACCAAATAACTGTATTTAAACCTCAAAACCAGATAACTGGATTCAAATTTCAATGCCAAATAATAGCATTCAGACCTTAATATCAGAAAACTAGATTCAAGACCCAAAACTAGATAACTGGATTCAAATCTCAGTTTAAAAAAAAAAAGGTAAAAATGTTTATTTTCACTCATGATTTACAATAAGAGTAACATTTCGATTCAAAATTAACAAATCTGGAGCCTGTAGTTTTGTTTTATCTTCCAATAACAAAGACGTTTGTTTGTTTTGTTTGTTTTTTGGAATTTCGCACAAAGCTACTCTGAGGGCTATCTGTGCTAGCCGTCCCTAATTTAGCAGTGTAAGACTAGAGGGAAGGCAGCTAGTCATCACCACCCACCGCCATATAACAAAGACATTTCTCATTTTTGAGTGTATTACTATTATACTCCAGAAACTAACACTGCTATATTTTGGGATATTTCCTCTAACTAGATTTAAATGTTTCTTTCTCAAGATGTAGGAACAAGTTTCAAACGAAGGAGGGAAAATAATGAAAAGGTTATCTTTGTATATTTATTTATAATCTTTAGGTTAACAGCATTCAGTAAAAAGTTGTATTTCAAGTAAGTAAACCATGTCAGTCTTTCTGAATAACATTCACTAGGTTATCTATAATGTCGTATAACTTGATATATCAGTAGAACGTGCTGAAAATATATAAGGAGTTGACTTTCATTACGTGATGTGAAGAATTTTAATCCAAACATGAATAACTCTATAAAAAACTTTCTTTATAACCTTGTCACTAGGATGCATTAATAACTTTGTCTGTTGTCCTCACTAGCATGTAATAATAACTTCACAACACTACCTTTGTTTGTTCTTCTCACTAGTATGTATTAATAACTTTATAACAGTAACTTTGTCTGTTTTTCTCACTAGGATGTATTAATAACTTTACAAAATTAACTTTGTCTGTTCTTCTCACTAGGATGTATTAATAACTTTATAACAGTAACTTTGTCTGTTCTTCTCACTAGGATGTATTAATAACTTTATAACAGTAACTTTGTCTGTTCTTCTCACCAGGATGTATTAATAACTTTATAACAGTGACTTTGTCTGTTCTTCTCAATAGGATGTATTAATAACTTTACAAAATTAATTTTGTCTGTTCTTCTCACTAGGATGTATTAATAACTATATAACAGTAACTTTGTCTGTTCTTCTCACTAGGATGTATTAATAACTTTATAACAGTAACTTTGTTTGTTCTTCTCACTAGGATGTATTAATAACTTTATAACAGTAACTTTATTTGTTCTTCTCACTAGGATGTATTAATAACTTTATAATAGTAACTTTGTCTGTTCTTCTCACTGGGATGTATTAATAACTTTATAACAGTAACTTTGACTGTTCTTCTCACTAGGATGTATTAATAACTTTATAACAGTAACTTTGTTCTTCTCACTAGGATGTATTAATAACTTTATAAGAGTAACTTTGTCTGTTCTTCTCACTAGGATGTATTAATAACTTTATAACAGTACCTTTGTTTGTTCTTCTCACTAGGATGTATTAATAACTTTACAAAATTAACTTTGTCTGTTCTTCTCACTAGGATGTATTAATAACTATATAACAGTAACTGTGTCTGTTCTTCTCACTAGGATGTATTAATAACTTTATAACAGTAACTTTGTCTGTTCTTCTCACTAGGATGTATTAATAATTTTACAAAATTAACTTTGTCTGTTCTTCTCACAAGGATGTATTAATAACTTTATAACAGTAACTTTGTCTGTTCTTCTCACTAGGATGTATTAATAACTTTATAACAGTAACTTTGTCTGTTCTTCTCACAAGGATGTATTAATAACTTTATAACAGTAACTTTGTCTGTTCTTCTCACTAGGATGTATTAATAACTTTATAACAGTAACTTTGTCTGTTCTTCTCACAAGGATGTATTAATAACTTTATAACAGTAACTTTGTCTGTTCTTCTCACAAGGATGTATTAATAACATTATAACAGTAACTTTGTCTGTTCTTCTCACATGGATGTATTAATAACTTTATAACAGTAACTTTGTCTGTTCTTCTCACTAGGATGTATTAATAACTTTATAATAGTAACTTTGTCCGTTTTTCTCACTAGGATGTATTAATAACTTTATAACAGTAACTTTGTCTGTTCTTCTCACAAGGATGTATTAATAACTTTATAACAGTAACTTTGTCTGTTCTTCTCACTAGGATGTATTAATAATTTTACAAAATTAACTTTGTCTGTTCTTCTCACAAGGATGTATTAATAACTTTATAACAGTAACTTTGTCTGTTCTTCTCACAAGGATGTATTAATAACTTTATAACAGTAACTTTGTCTGTTCTTCTCACAAGGATGTATTAATAACTTTATAACAGTAACTTTGTCTGTTCTTCTCACAAGGATGTATTAATAACTTTATAACAGTAACTTTGTCTGTTCTTCTCACTAGGATGTATTAATAACTTTATAACAGTAACTTTGTCTGTTCTTCTCACTAGGATGTATTAATAACTTTATAACAGTAACTTTGTCTGTTCTTCTCACAAGGATGTATTAATAATTTTATAACAGTAACTTTGTCTGTTCTTCTCACTAGGATGTATTAATAACTTTATAACAGTAACTTTGTCTGTTCTTCTCACTAGGATGTATTAATAACTTTATAACAGTAACTTTGTCTGTTCTTCTCACAAGGATGTATTAATAACTTTATAACAGTAACTTTGTCTGTTCTTCTCACTAGGATGTATTAATAACTTTATAACAGTAACTTTGTCTGTTCTTCTCACTAGGATGTATTAATAACTTTATAACAGTAACTTTGTCTGTTCTTTTCACTAGGATGTATTAATAACTTTATAACAGTAACTTTGTCTGTTCTTCTCACTAGGATGTATTAATAACTTTATAACAGTAACTTTGTCTGTTCTTCTCACTAGGATGTATTAATAACTTTATAACAGTAACTTTGTCTGTTCTTCTCACTAGGATGTATTAATAATTTTACAACAGTAACTTTGTCTGTTCTTCTCACTAGGATGTATTAATAACTTTATAACAGTAACTTTGTCTGTTCTTCTCACTAGGATGTATTAATAACTTTATAACAGTAACTTTGTCTGTTCTTCTCACTAGGATGTATTAATAACTTTATAACAGTAACTTTGTCTGTTCTTCTCACTAGGATGTATTAATAATTTTACAACAGTAACTTTGTCTGTTCTTCTCACTAGGATGTATTAATAACTTTATAACAGTAACTTTGTCTGTTCTTCTCACTGGGATGTATTAATAACTTTATAACAGTAACTTTGTCTGTTCTTCTCACTAGAATGTATTAATAACTTTATAACAGTAACTTTGTCTGTTCTTCTCAGTAGGATGTATTAGTAACTTTATAACAGTAACTTTGTCTGTTCTTCTCACTAGGATGTATTAATAACTTTATAACAGTGATTTCATTTAATGTTGTCCATAGGATGTATTAATAATTTTATGGTATTCACACCTCCTACTATGTTGTTAGTGGGATATAGTAATATCTTTATCACAGTCACTCCTCCTGTAATGTTGTCACTATTGTGTATGAATAACTCTATAGCAGTCATGTCCCATTATATTTTTACCAGTGTTTACTATTAACCTTATTAGGGTCTCTTTCTTTAATTCTGTCTTTGTGATGTAATTATCACTTAACATTTGTTACCTTTTCATAAACACAGCGTGAAATATCCGATAAAAATGAAACGTGAGACAATAACTTCATTGAAAACAAGCTTTATGGTGTTTGTTGCGTATGGTCTATTTTAACTTAAATTATGTGAGAAAAATAGAGTTGGCAAGTGAAAACAATGAGTCCGACCAAAATAAAGTTACTTTTAATTTAACATAAAAGTTATATGTTTTTTAGTCACAAATAGTATTGTAATATTTAACATGTGAGTGAGACAAGATATTTATTGAACCTGTGTCAAGTATCAAAACATGCAGCAGTACTTTCTTGTTATATTATTATAATAATTCCATGCCATAGTACTAAGAGCTGGACTTTTGTTTTTAGGTCTCGGACAGTTATCGAGAGATTTCTCTTGCCCTCAAGATTATGGACTTTTTCCTCATGGAGAGTACTGTGATTACTATTACGAGTGCATAGATGGCGTGGCGACCACAAGGCTCTGTCCTAACGGCTTAGTTTTCAGCGGCAGACGCCGAGGTGTTCTTAAGAACTGTGATTATCCAATAAATGTCGGTTGTCCAGACGGAAATCGCGTAATGGGGCGTAAGTGTTTTTTATACAAGAAAGTGTGGAAAAGAAACGCAGCGAGCTGTAACATCCGGGGAAAAACAATTATTGGATACATATTTAAAATGTTCTTTAAGTTGATTTAGCAATAAACCATTAAATACATTTATTTAATTCATATCAGTATTTTGTATCTCAGAATGGCTGCTATGGGTATTAACACTTACTGATAAGGAGAGAACAACGTTTCGACCTGCCTGGGTCATTTTTAGGTTAAGAAAGAGAGAGTTTACAAGTGACCGTTGCCAGACACTTTTCTTAAGGACAAGAGTATAAACGGGTACGGGATTGTAGGGGGTGTTGCAGGTGGATGCTATGTTATTAATTAGTATAGGTATAAAGGTATTCCTTATATAGGTTTAACTTTGGGTTAGTTGCAGTGAAAGTACGAGGGCTGTTCAAAAAATACGCGGACTGACGTCATAAAACAAAGTGTACTTTATTTAGAAGTTACAGGTCTGGGACCCCTTCAAAGTACTCTCCTCTTCAACGCACACACTTATCCCAACGGTGTTTCTACACTTGTTGAAACAGTCCTGGTACGCTTCTTTTGTAATGTCCTCCAGCTCCTTCGTCACATTTGCCTTAATCTCGGGAATCATCTCAAATCTTCTTCCATTTAAGGGTCTTTTGAGTTTGGGGAACAAGAAAAAATTGCAAGGAGCAAGGTCAGGTGAGTGGGGGGTGGGGAAGAACAGTGATTGAGTGTTTGGCCAAAAACTCACGAGTTCTGAGGCACAAATTTCGCAGCAACGCGGTGCATCTTCAATTTTTCGGTCAAAATTTCGTAACAAGATCCAACTGATATCCCACACTCTTCAGCAAGCTCCCTGACAGTCAGACGTCGATTTGCCCGCACCAGGGTGTTGATGTTGTCGACGTGTGGGTCGTCAGTTGACGTGGAAGGACGTCCAGGACGCTCATCATCTTCAATGGACTGTCGACCATCCTTAAAACGTTCATGCCACTTGAAACATGCCGTACGATTCATAGCAACATCACCGTAAGCCGTGTTAAGCATAGCAAAGTTTCAGTCGCAGATTTTCCAAGTTTAACACAAAATTTCACAGCAAGTCGTTGCTCCTTCAGGTCATTCATTCTGAAATCCGCCAAACGAAAAAATCGCACTTCACTTAAAACCGCGTAGCTAATACACAAATGAAGATATCTGCAATCGGGAAATGGCGTCGTAATCAGCTGATCTGTGCAAACCTAGCGACACCAAGCGGATTCTGCTGGAACCAACTGGAGCCGCGCAATTCAAACAGTCCGCGTATTTTTTTTAACAGACCTCGTATGGCTTTGATTTTGCGTTTGTTTATATTTGTTTCCCTACTCAGTATCATAAAGTTTTTTATGGTTATGTTGTCTTTATTTGATTTGCAGTGTTCAAAAACGTGTGGTGTTTTGTGTTCTTTGAATCTAGTTTCTTTTTTTTTTTTGCTTGTTTCTCGAATATAGTATTTTGTGATATTAGGATTTACTGAGTAAACCAAACATTTGTTTTGTTCTGCTGAAAATGTATTCCAAAATCACTCTGTTGTCTGCTAAATGTCATGATCACATGATAAAAAATATATACAGTAAAACCTGTCTAAGGTGGAATCGCACGGGACCGAGTAAAATTTCCGGATTAGACATAGCGAACGTGCATTTCCTTAATTATATATAATTTTTGAACGGAACATTATACTTGCTTGACTCACGGGAAGTAAGACGTTTTTGAATAAAGTTAGTATACTGTTTATGCTATATTTATTAGAATAAGAACAAAACACACATTCAAAATATACATAAGTGCACAAAATCTTAATCGAATTTATTCGAAGAAGTGTCCAGTTTCAACTGTTTCGTTTTTTTAATGGGATTTCTCATGTGGTTAAAAGAGAACACCAATTCTACAGTCTTTTCATGAAGTTCATTTCCCCCTTCATTTTTACATACAGTTTGATAGAGTTAATATAACTTAACACTTGTGATGAAGTAGGAATTTCTATTTCCTCACTATCTTTTCCATTTTGTTCATCTTCTGAATCTCTCACACTGTTACCATCTTGAGATTCTATTATAGATTTTAAATCAATTTCATCAGTTTCTGTTAAAACATTCTTGTCAACGTTCACAAAAACTTTCTGCATTCACAGAATCATCAGCATCAATCTCTTCAATCAGAGTTTGGATTTCACTAGAATCGTCATAACAAACAACTTCTGCACAATCTCTTCCATTATCAAGAATAAATCCACAGTTTCGAAAGCACTTTATTACGCATTCATCTTTTGCGCATTTGATTGAATGACTTAAAAATGCAATTGCATCTAACACGTCAGTTTTTATGGTCATTTCATATGTTCTCTTACAGTCGTCCATGTTTGCAATAATATGCTAAAACGCCAGTTTTCTGTATTTTAATTTTATACACTGTATAATTCCATTATTTAGTGGCTGTAGAACTGATGTTGTACATGGAAGTAGAAAGATTACACGAACATTTGAATGTTGAACTTTTGAGTGACAAGTTGCATTATCTAGGGAAATTCCTATTTACTTGTTCCATTCTTTTGTCTAATTTTTTCCAAAATTCCTCAAATAAAGCACTTGTCATCCATGCTTTATTATTCGTTTTCCATTCCACAGGAAGTTGATTCTTCCTTAACTTCTTGAAACAGGACGAATTTCACTTTTACCTTTTACCCATGGTTTCTTTAGTTTACCGGACCAGCATGGCCAGGTGGTTAAGGCACTCGACTCGTAATCCCAGGGTCGCGGGTTTGAATCCCCCTCGCACCAAACGTGCTCGCCCTTTCAAGTCTAGGGGTGTTATAATGTGCATATCAATCCCACTATTCGTTGGTAAAATGCAAAATTATGGACGGCTAGCGCAAATAGCCCTCGTGTAGCTTTGCGCGAAATTCAAAACAAACCTTCAGTTTTCCATAAGCAAATGCGACTCAAAGTACAGTCAATCGTTCTTTCGAACAGCGACCTCCGGAATAATGACAGCAGAAAAAATAACAGAATATATTTAAACAATACTTACTGTAACAAGATGTTCGATAATTTATTATTATTTAAATAAATTAATAATGAAATAAAAATTTATTGATATTTAATCAAAAACATTTTTCCGCCTTCCTCAGGTTCTAATCGTACTTGTTGATAGATGTAGTAGGTGGAAGACAGTTTTCCTTCCGCGTTACGCAGGGATTGATTGTACAGTACTTATGCAGTTTCCTTCTTAGACAGGTTTTGCTCTATATATGAGTGTGTTCAGTGGAATACCTTTTGTAACGTAAATGCTTTAGTGTGTGAAATAGTAGTGTTTTAATCACTATTATGGGCTATATTTGTGAGTTCGTTTAGTTTTTTTCCCTCAAATTATGACGAAAAGATTACGCAGTGGCCTAAGATATTCTTTGATTAACTACTTCCGTTATAGCAGACCAGTGTCATTGATTTCATAGCGTATCGGCGTTGCTTGGAAGAATGAAACAAATAAACAAAGTAGGCCTAACATAGTACTAGTAGATTGTTTGGTTTAAACGCAAAATTCTTAACTCGTCAGTAATAGCTTAACATACTTCAGGTATTTCAATAACATGTAACTGAACCAACACAATTATTTTAAGTGTTTCGATAAATGTGACTATACCGTCACAATTAATTATTTATTAGTGATGTGTACAGAACTCTTCATATAAACCAATAGAGTGGCTTTTGTATCCCTGTTGCCCTAATGAGCTCTGGTATTTAACAAAATGCTTCGTTGGCACTGAATATAACTGACATAGTGTAGTTGAAATATTAACGCATTCTTCTTTTATTTTAGTTCATAAGACCACGATCGTTTCGAATGAAACCAATTTAAATTTGTATTTATTTAGACTAACCAATAGACAAAGACTCAGTGTGTATAAAAATACAGTAATTATGATTTTATTTTTCTGCTGCTTATTAACAAATAGAAAGAAACATAAAATAAATTACCATAATGAAAGTCCGTAAAAATTTCAATGATTAGGCTTCATCTTTTTTATATAATGAGAGGTTTGAATATTAGATTAATAATTTAGTTTTGGTATTAAGTAATTCTTCCACAAAGTAATATTTTGTACTTTAATAACGACACATAAAAAAATTTTTTTATTCTGCTTAATTAAAATATTGTTTCTTTACGTTTATAACAAGGAAATAACTCTCAATGTATTCCAGAATCTCCTATTTCAAGAGGACACTGTAAGTGGTTATGGGGTCGATTTTCTCACAATACTAGCTGCACGCGCTTCTGGGAGTGCTGGAACGGAACAGCGACATCTCACAGGTGTCCTTTCTCACTGTTGTACAACAATGAACTTGAAGCATGTGATTGGCCTTCTAATGTAGAAGGTTGCCAAAAGCATCGTGAGTATCAAAATAACTGTAAAAAACTAAAAACCTTTAGCCTTACATTCCAGAAAGATGAAAGTTGGCTCATCACCAAATCCACAGCTTGCTGAACAACTTCTGCCTTCACACGAACTAAGTTCCCACCCCTCCATGATTGTACTACTAATTTCATAGTTGGTTATCAATATATATATATAAACCCGTGGAATGCCACAGTTATTTATAAGTGCTTACTGGCATATCGTAAACTTCATTATTTGATTGACATGTAGAATGAAAGTAATGCTAAATAATAACATGCAGATATTCTGTCGTTATAATATTTTATCATCTGACCTAGAACAACCTTAAACTTCGTTTATATATATATATATATATATATATAAATATTTGATAATGATACCTACTCTGGATGGGCAGAGAAATTAAATGCATGTTCTGTCGCTGTTTGATCTGGGAAGGAGCAAATTCCATAATTTATGGCACGTAATTGTCTGAATATATGGAAAGTGTTTGTTTATTCTATTAAAGTCATGATTAGCCATTAGTTTTCCATTTAAAAGCTTACCTTCTCGCATGCTTCAAGATGTAAAACGTGTACTCTACAGTTAGATTAAATATTTATTTATTATAATCGACATAGAACGAAAAATCATTCAATCTCAAACTACATTCTTGGTCATCGCTTCATCAGGCATCTCTCGCCATGGTCCAGTTTGTTAAGTAAGGTTTGTCTAAATAACTGTCTTGGGTTTCGGGTAACACCCAATACTATCAAGTCAGGGGCATCAGAGATAAGGAATCAACGGGTTTTTAAATAGTAGAACCTGTTTTTTCTTATACTACACAGAATCAAATAGATAATGAAATAATTTTTCTTGGTTGTTTGTTCACTTGTGATGCGACCCACCAGTCATCACATGGTCTCCTCCAAGATTAGGCTGTAGACTCGCCACTGCGTGCTGTCAGGACTGTTCAACATTGAAACCTAGAAACTTTCCATGAGGAAAGAGTAGATGGTATTGATTTATCTAGATCCTTGGTGGAAAACGTTTTCATACAACTTATCACCACAAAGGCTTGAAAGATCGGTTTTCACAAATAAGTATCAACCTCTGCCCAGTACATATTTCAGAACAAAAGTTAAAGTGATTCTCAGAGCTTGAACAATTATGAGTGTCTTTTCAACACAGGAATGGCTGCACATAGTTGTATATTAATATTCATTATAAGTTTTTTTTCTAGGCGTATGGTTTTGTACTTCTCATATCAACATATTTTCACTATCAACATTCAATACTATTACTTTTATGAAGTCAAACATGAATGATGTTATCAGAGCAATATTATTCAATATAACTGTTCTGGGGACAGTTTAGTTTTTGTATATGCTTGACAGGATATTAAATCTAATTCTGAAACCTTTCAAATTTGGACATGCTGTATGAAACCTGCTAGTAAAGTACTGCCGGTATTCTGATGAAGTCTCATACAAGGTAACAAAAAGCTCAAGGGCTGAGCAGAAAGAAAGGTTATATAAAATTCTCATGATCTCCTCATCTGTTATGCAGACTGAAGAATGGTACTTGTCCATCAACCTCATGACATTACAAAGATTGATCAATGGTACTTGTCCATCAAACTCATGACATTACAAAGATTGATCAATGGTACTTGTCCATCAACCTCATGACATTACAAAGATTGATCAATGGTATTTGTCCATCAACCTCATGACATTACAAAGATTGATTAATGGTACTTGTCCTCTTAACGTACAATGTTATACAGACTGAAGAATGATACAGGGCCATCAGTCAACCTCACAACATTACATATACAGATGAATGGCACTACTCCATTATCCTTGCAATATTACACAAACTGAGAAATGGTACTCTTCCATCAGAAGTACCTTTCAGGAAAATGGCTGTACTGAGGACTGTTTCTTCATTTTGAAAGTACAACTCGTTCAAATAAATTCATTCAGTCAGGCCTATCTTGGTAAAAGTTATTTGCTTAAAAGATCATTTTTATCATCCTATTTTACACAATGTTTAATAGGTCGACACAAAACTTCATTTTACAGTTTCCTCCTCAGGTTAAGAACTAGTAGTCTTCTATTAACATTTCCCTCATTAAATTTTACAGTTTCCTCCTCAGGTTAAGAACTAGTAGTCTTCTATTAACATTTCCCTCATTAAATTTTACAGTTTCCTCCTCAGGTTAAGAACTAGTAGTCTTCTATTAACATTTCCCTCATTAAATTTTACAGTTTCCTCCTCAGGTTAAGAAATAGTAATCTTCTATTAACATTTTCCTCATTAAATTTTAGTTTCCTCCTCAGGTTAAGAACTAGTAATCTTCTATTAACATTTCCCTCATTAAATTTTACAGTTTCCTCGTCAGGTTAAGAACTAGTAATCTTCTATTAACATTTCCCTCATTAAATTTTACTGTTTCCTTGTCAGGTTAAGAACTAGTCGTGTTCTATTAACAATTTCCTCATTAAATTTTACAGTTTCCTCCTCAGGTTAAGAACTAGTAATCTTCTATTAACATTTTCCTCATTTAATTTTACAGTTTCCTCCTCAGGTTAAGAACTAGTAGTCTTCTATTAACATTTCCCTCATTAAATTTTACAGTTTCCTCCTCAGGTTAAGAAATAGTAGTCTTCTATTAACATTTCCCTCATTAAATGTTAGTTTCCTCGTCAGGTTAAGAACTAGTAGTCTTCTATTAACATTTTCCTCATTTAATTTTACAGTTTCCTCCTCAGGTTAAGAACTAGTCATGTTCTATTAACATTTTCCTCATTAAATTTTACAGTTTCCTCCTCAGGTTAAGAACTAGTAGTCTTCTATTAACATTTCCCTCATTAAATTTTACAGTTTCCTCCTCAGGTTAAGAACTAGTAGTCTTCTATTAACATTTTCCTCATTAAATTTTACAGTTTCCTCCTCAGGTTAAGAACTAGTAGTCTTCTATTAACATTTCCCTCATTAAATTTTACAGTTTCCTCCTCAGGTTAAGAACTAGTAGTCTTCTATTAACATTTCCCTCATTAAATTTTACAGTTTCCTCCTCAGGTTAAGATTTAGTAGTCTTCTATTAACATTTTCCTCATTAAATTTTACAGTTTCCTCCTCAGGTTAAGAACTAGTAATCTTCTATTAACATTTCCCTCATTAAAATTTACAGTTTCCTCCTCAGGTTAAGAACTAGTAGTCTTCTATTAATATTTCACTCATTAAACTAATAATTAGTTATTTCCCTATTATGTTATTGGAAAGTGATAATCTTATGGTTTCCTTCCTTCAAGTAAGGATTAATCATTTCCTTGTTATGTTGTTTCAAAAAACATCTTTTACCTCGTTCTGGTAAATTTTGAATTCTGATTAATGTATGTTCAAATAAAACCTGTGTAAAACAAATCAGTCAACAATATATACAATATAAAGTACTAAGCAGGAGGAAGAAACCTTAGATTATAATATAAATAAAATGTAATTCTGTATGCTTCCAGCTATATGTAGGAAAGTACCTGATGGACGGATACCGATATCTTCTAGCTGTTTCATCTACTGGTACTGTAATAAAGGCTATCCACAACTACAACGTTGTCCCGCTGGCCTTGCTTTCTACAGTGAAACTCTGTCTTGTGAACTTGCTCAGAATGTTCCTGGTTGGTAAGGTCTCACAGACAGTTTATTTATAAAACATTAACTGTTATCAGTGTGTTCCCAGCTGGTAAGTAGGTCCTGTAGACAGTTTAATTATAAAATATTAACTACAACCAGTATGTTCCTGGTTGGTAAGTAGGTCCTGTAGACAGTTTAATTATAAAATATTAACTACAACCAGTATGTTCCTGGTTGGTAAGTAGGTCCTGTAGACAGTTTAATTATAAAATATTAACTACAACCAGTATGTTCCCAGCTGGTAAGTAGGTCCTGTAGACAGTTTAATTATAAAATATTAACTACAACCAGTATGTTCCCAGCTGGTAAGTAGGTCCTGTAGACAGTTTAGTTATAAAACATTAACTGTAACCTCTATTCTCCCAGCTGTTAAGTTACGTAGGTACTGTACAGAGTTTAGTTATAATACATTAACTGTAACCACTATGTTCCAAGCTGTTAAGGTATTTAGAATACATAGAATTCAGTTATGTCAGTCTAGCAAACAGTGTTTCTTTTACTATGATCTTTTTTTTATCATAATAAAATAACCACGAAACCTAAATAGTTATAAGGGGTGAAATAATATTGATTCTAAACTTCAGCACACGCTCATCAGCTTTCTTGAAATGTAACTATTTTATAGTGAACCAAGTACAACAACTCCAGCTCCTCAGGAAGATGAGAACATTAGAGGGCTGAACTACATTCAGCCCGACCCACAACCCCAGTCGTATCATCAACCAGGTCTTGTATCCATTGATGAGCAACCAAACACTGAAGATTTCTGAAGGAAGTCTGAGCCCAAACTTGGCTTTTACTTGACATATCTTTCTTTGGATGTTATATTGCTGTTTAGGTTATCACTCATACCTGTTTATTTTCTTATGTAGTTTATCCCTCATGCCTGTTTGTTTTCATATGTAGTTTATCCCTCATAGCTGTTTGTTTTCTTATGTAGTTTATCCCTCATAGCTGTTTGTTTTCTTATGTAGTTTATCCCTCATACTTGTTTATTGTCTTATGTAGTTTATCCCTCGTGCCTGTTTTTCTTATGTAGTGTATCTCTCGTGCCTGTTTGTTTTCTTATGTAGTTTATCCCTTATACCTGTTTGTTTTCTTATGTAGTTTATCCCTTATACCTGTTTGTTTTCTTATGTAGTTTATCCCTTATACCTGTTTGTTTTCTTATGCAGTTTATCCCTTATACCTGTTTATTTTCTTATGTAGTTTATCCCTTATACCTGTTTATTTTCTTATGTAGTTTATTCCTCGTGCCTGTTTATTGTCTTATGTAGTTTATCCCTCGTGCCTGTTTATTGTCTTATGTAGTTTATCCCTCGTGCCTGTTTATTTTATGTAGTTTATCCCACATGCCTGTTTATTTTATGTAGTTTACCCCTTATACCTGTTTATTTTCTTATGTAGTTTACCCCTTATACCTGTTTATGTACTTATCACTGACAGCTGTAAACAAAGAAATATGTTACAGTGTTAATTTGTTATAATTTTCTTTAGTAGGGCTGTTTGGTTTCTTTGTTCATTATACATTTATAAAGGAAATTATAATGAAGTATTACCGTGTGTGTTACATATCAAATGGTGATTAGCTGTTATCAACTTTAAAGTTCGTAAAATATTAATTGTACATTTTTAATATATTATTTTTGAAATAAGAAAATCAAAAAATTATACGACACTGGGAAAAACTGTAAAGCTTAATTTCACTACAGAATATTTTTATACATGAACATCAAATCATTCTCTTTGTGTAGCCATTTTGGTTCCCGAAATAACTTTACATACTTACAATGCTAAACTATGGGGCTTCATTCCCTGCAGGGAACATAGCATCTATACAAACATGGAGTTATTTCTAGTGGAATAAGTGTTTAATGTGTAACACCAAAACTTGCTTATCAATAAACTTATGAGAAAAATCCCTTAGTAAAAGCTAAGTCTTTCCATCAACTCATAAGGATACTTCATGAGTAAAACCTAAGTCTTTCCATCAACTCATAAGGATACTTCATGAGTAAAACCTAAATCATTCCATCAACTTGTAAGGATACTTCATGAGTAAAACCTAAATCATTCCATCAACTTGTAAGGATACTTCATAAGTAAAACCTAAATCATTCCATCAACTCACAAGGATAATTCCTTAGTAAAAGCTAAGTCTTTCCATCAACTCATAAGGATACTTCATGAGTAAAACCTAAATCATTCCATCAACTCACAAGAAGAATCCATAAGTAAAAGCTGAGTCTTTCCATCAACTTGTAAGGATACTTCATAAGTAAAACCTAAATCATTCCATCAACTTACAAGGATAATCCATAAGTAAAACCTAAATCATTCCATCAACTCACAAGGATAATCCATAAGTAAAAGCTGAGTCTTTCCATCAACTCACAAGAAGAATCCATAAGTAACAGCTTAGTTTTCATCAACTCATCAGGAGAATTCATAAGTAACAGCTTAGTTTTCATCAACTCATCGGGAGAATCCATAAGTAACAGCTTAGTTTTCATCAACTCATCAGGAGAATTCATAAGTAACAGCTTAGTTTTCATCAACTCATCAGGAGAATCCATAAGTAAAAGCTAAGTCTTTCCATCAACTCACAAAGAGAATCCATAAGGAAAAGCTAAATCTTTCCATCAACTCACAAATAGAATCCATTAGGAAAAGCTAAATCTTTCCATCAACTCACAAAGAGAATCCATTAGGAAAAGCTAAATCTTTCCATCAACTCATCAGGAGAATCCATAAGTAAAAGCTAAGTCTTTCCATCAACTCACAAAGAGAATCCATAAGTAAAAGCTATATCTTTCCATCAACTCATAAGAGGATCTATAAGTTTAAGGTACATCTTTCCATCAACTCTCAAGGAGAATCCATAAGTACAATCTTAGTCTTTCTATCAACTCATAAGGAGAATCCATAAGTAATAGTTAAATCTTTCCATCAAGACATAAGAAGATTCATACATAAAAGCTAAATCTTTCCATCAACTCCTAAGGAGAATCCATTAGTAAAATATAAAATTTTTCCATCAGTGCATAGGGAGAATCCGTAAGTAAAAGCTAAGTCTTTCTATCAACTTATAAGTAGAAAACCTAAGCAAACTCAGAACGTCCCGATCAACTAAACAAATGACATTTGTAATCACATTTCTCTGTTGCAAGTCGTCTTTTAATGTCAGTATTAATAATGTAATATCAGCGAGCCGTGTTATTTTCATAAATATTAAAAACTATTATAAGTGAATGTAATTAGAAAATATTTCTGATTACAAATTTGAGTTCATATACTTGAAGATATGCCAATAGGAACAAAAATATAGCTTTTGTAGAAGTGAAATCTCTCAGACTTCGATTAGTACAAAATAAAATTTGATTCACTAAATAATATATTTTTTCACCTTAACTGTGTTCAAAAGTTTTTCGAGAAGTCTTCCCTATATTTATACAGAAAGAATACAAGCAAATAAAATTAATTCTCTACTGCGTTTTCTTTTCTTTGTTATTGTAGTTAAGAAATTACCGAATATAAAATTAAAGATACAGAGTCTCGTGGGCTTCGCTGGACTACAATAAAATATCATTAACGAAGGTAACTAATAAATATGTGGGTAATTTCACTGTGTAGTGTTTAGACGATAAAGTTAAAAGATTATTTTGTACAGTTGAAACACTGATTAAATGAGTACCAAGAAACCTTTTACAAATACATAAAGCAGATTATATATATATATATATATAAGATAGAAACAAAAGGTTAACAGTTGTTAATAGTTTTGCTGACTTCCTACACCCCTTTGGTAAATAATTCTGTTGAGATTGTTAGGCCTAACATAGTTGTTTTAATCAATGTGTCACGAACCAATACCAAAAGAGGTTATCCTTTTCGCCTCACTCTCATGTAATTTGTGGAAAATGTGTCGTGAATTTTATGTGTACAACAATACGTGCGATAACTCTGAGATTTCCAAACGTATCTTCTCGAAACCTGATAAGATTTAGTTAAGTATCACAACAACAAATAATGCATCATGTACGTGAACAATGTGGCTCTGAACGATCCAAATCATGGATACTCCTCGCAGTTCGCTGACGATGTGGCAATCTGGAAAAGTGCACCAACAATAACAGCCACAAATATACAACCACAATTAAATAGAATAAACGAATATTGTAAAAAATATAGAATCAAAATAAACACAACTAGTAGTGTTCACACAGTTAACTAATTACAAAAAAGCACAACCAGAGATCTGTACGAATGGAGCACTCCTTCAGACTGCTACATCTGGAAAATTCTTAGGACTAACATTCGACTCTAAATTAACATGGATAAACCACCTAACTAATATTAAAACAAAAATGTGGCGAAGAACAAACTATGCTAGGAATCTAACTGGTAAAAATAGTGGAGCAACAACAGACAATACTTTAAAAATATATAAAACATACGTTAGACCCGTAATTGACTATGCAGCCCATGCATTGATAAATGTAAGTTAAAAGACTAATACAAGCCAAACTACAAATACAATATACACTACTTACAACAACTTATAAAGTACCCAGAACTACGTCATCAGAATTCATGCTTGAATACGCACACAAAGCAACAACAGCAGATAGTCTCCTACATAGTACAATAAATTATTTTGACAAAAATTGGAGAGAAAATGAACTAGTAAGCGAACTAGACAAAAACTGCATACATGATAAGGATAGTCCTAAATACCTTTCAACAATAAATATATATATTCAAATAAAACAAAAAGGCCACCTATAAACTAAACTCCACATCAGTTTAGGGATTAACATTAGATTAACATAACGACATTGATAATTATTTGTGTGAATGTTTTATGGTTAATACCTATCTAATGATAGTGCAAATAATTATGGAACTATAAAGAGAAATGATTTATTTGCACCAAGTGTACATGTAGACAGTGCATGGACATTGCCCTGATAAGAGGCCTGAGTAAGTGCGGGTTATTCTGGCCCTCCTGTACAACGTATGAATACACTTGCCAGTTGCTAAAACAAAGGAAAAAGAGATCGACGATAGGAATGTAACCGTTAATACCCAAGTAACCATATGAGAGAGAGAGGAGGAGACACCTGACCCTCCCGTTCTAGAAAGACCAAATTATCGATAATGAAAAGTTCTTGTTGACGTATCGCCATAGGATTACTAACACTAATAACATACAGGATAATTTCATTACATTATACGAAAACATACTGCAGTTACTTAGTCCAAGACAGGTCTTGGTTCTTGAAAACACGTACTTACGAAATTTTGTAGAATGGCAAACTTCTTACATCACTGAGAAAATTAATAATGTCACCTCCACAAAATATAATAAAACTAACTTAATGTTTGGGTAGCATCAATGCATAGGTTAATATCTGGATATGTTAGAAACTGCTGCAAAGTGTTAAAACTTACAATAAGGAACAGTAACACCAGTAGTTCATGTATAAATATTTTTGAAGATTGTCGGGTTTTTAAATAAACCAGTAACATTATATAAGAAGTCTTCAATTATTAATAAAAAATGAAACTTTCTTTGTTGTATTCATATCAGAAGATTATCCTTCAGATAAATCATCATTTCTATAAGAGTAAGGTTACTTATATTAGAATATTACAAATGATTAAAACAAACCAAATGTTAACGTTTTCTTTATACTGTTTTTTCTTTCTCAATGAAGTAGTAATGAACTGAGTTTTACCATAAAGTCTGGTACATTTATACCATATGACACTTATGTCCATATTTCTAGAGCTACCATACAAAATAAAACTTACCAAGTATTCTGCACAAAATCTAGCTTCCAGTTATTCATATTACTTGTTTGATTTTAAACTTTGCACAAAGCTACACGAGAATTAACTGCGCAAGCCGGCTCTAAGTTAACAATGCAAAACTAGAGGGAAGGCAGCTAGTCATCACCATCTACCGCCAACACTTGGGCTACTCTTTTGCCAACGAATAGTGGAATTGATCGTAACATTATAATACCCTCACGGCTAAAAGAGGCGAGAATGTTTGATGTGACGGGAATTTGAACCCACGGATTAAAAATCCTAGACACAACTTGCCGTCCCTAAATTTTAAGAGATCAGATAAGATCACACGTTTTCTCTCAAGACACTTAAAAATAAAAATAATTAATTCTGAAACGACTTTTCATCAAACTGTCCCACAACCCCCGGATTATGTATTGCCCACTCAAGGTGCACAAAAGTATTATCCCCTTCGCCCTATTCTCTCTCAGCTGTAGGTATGAAACTCCAATTACTTCCTATTAACATGGCCAGGTGGTTAAGGTGCTCGACTTGTAATCCGCGGGTTCGAATCTCCGTCACACCAAACATGCTCTCCCTTTCAGCCTTGGAGGGCGTTATAAAGTGAGGGTCAATCCCACTATTCGTTGGTATAAAAGAACACCGCCCAACAGTTGGCGGTGTGTGGTGATGATTAACTGCCTTCCCTCTAGCGTTATACTGCTAAATTAGGGACGGCTAGCGCAGATAGTTCTGAAGTAGCTTTGGCGAAATTCAAACCAAATCAAACCCTCTTTGAATAAATTTACCGTTACTGATTATTTTACCTTTGTATCTAAAATATTTGAAATTATCTTTGTTGATAAGTAGGTTGTGGCTAGCTTTGATACTGAAGCTAACATTACTATGGCTAGCTTTGATACTGAAGCTAATATTATTATAGCTAACTTTGATACTGAAGCTAACATTATTAGGGCTAGCTTTGATACTGAAGCTAACATTATTAGGGCTAGCTTTGATACTAAATATTTGTATACTAACATTATAATGGATGAAACTTTAGATTTAATATTGAGCTTTCTCTTTTTCTTCTGGCACTATCTTGGTTTAACTCGAAACTTCTCACCCTTTCCCTGAAGTTAAACCATTTTCTCTTTAGTAACGTAACTTATGACTAGATATATGGAATCGTCCTGAGAATCCTGGCTTGGTCCAATGACAGCAAATAGCTTTCCACACTGTTACGAATGAACGTGGCTAGAAAACTGCCCGCATGAATTAAAATATATCCTTTACAAAAGTTTTAATGGTGAAACTTTCTTGTTCTATCGACTATCAAACCATTTCTCTAAATTTGTTTTTAACTTTAGAAACTAACATTCAAATATTAAGTTTACCTACGAACTCGAATAAAACGAATCTTTACCATTTATACATTAAAATTATCAAAGAAGGCAAATACTTTTGTGTATCTGTTTATCGCAAAAGTACCGCCCAGGTGAGTTAAGGCGTTCGACTTGTAATCCGAGGGTCACGGGTTCGAATCCCCGTCGCATCAAGCATGCTCACCCTTTCAGCCGTGGAGGCGTTATAATGTTACGGTCAATCCAACTACTCATTGGTAAAAGAGTAGCCCAAGAGCTGGCGGTGGGTGATGGTGACTAGCTGCTTTTCCTGTAGTCTTACACTGCTAAATTAGGGAGTAGCTTTGCACGAAAATAATAAAAAAAGCAAAAGCATTTTTACAGGCATTTATATTAATTTTAAGAGTTTTATCCCCAATTTCTTCAAACGAAATCTAACCATACCGCTGTTAAATATAATTTTTATCCTATGCTCGAATAGCTTTATTTTATACTGAGAAATTACATTAGTGCACAAATACCTATTAAATAAAGGCTATCCGACTGATTTCGCCCCCCGCTAGTACAGCGGTATGTCTCCGGATTTACAATGCTAAAATCAGGGGTTCGATTTCCCTCGGTGGGCTCAGCAGATAGCCCAATGTGACTTTGCTAGAAGAAAATACAAACACTTACTGTGCACACCGTTCCCAAATTTCCTCACATTATTCGTTTTTCTCTTGTGAACTCACAGTATTTACAAATTCAAAACAGTTATTCTCTTTCATAAAAATCTTCTACTATGAAATTCACTTCAGACTAATATACAGTTCAAGCCTCAGCATTGAAATCTTATTTTAATATAAAGCCCCAATATCTAAACATTTATGTTCATGGTTCTTGTATACGGGTGAAATAAAACACAACTTGAATACTAGAATCTGTACACATTTAGGAGTATTAAACCAGCCGTCCATTATTTAAACCCAGCTGCTCACTCATTCGGGTACATGTAGAAACCACAGACACAACTTTTCTTACAACGATTACAACAGGATCATTAGACCTAAAACCCTACATTAAGGAAATTCTACTGATAACTAATAACCTCACTACTCTTAGTGATCATCAAACCTTTCTAGACGTAAAGTTATTCTAAATGTAAACCGTTAAATTCAGTAATTTCAAAATATTTTTTATAATGTAGTTTTCTTCTGTTTTTACTCAATATCTAAGTAAACTAATGATTCTATAGTGTTAGTTAATACGTATCCTTGTAACACTATGTTCAAGTTTTGCCGAAGATGGCATAAGTATATTCCTAAACGTTCTAAGTGAATAAAATGTTTTGTCAACTGTTTTGATCTTTGTTATAGCCTTCATTTACCGTCAAACGTAGAGGGCTCTTTAGGGGTAATATTCAACATGGCGCAAACCGGCATCATGAAATTTAGGTTATTGAATTCTCACTTTATATTAAATTTTTCTCTTCGATATGGTAAGTTGTGTCGCTGGTTTTGGACTATTTGATAAAAATAATGTCAAAGCCAGTCTATGTAACGATGAATTACTTCTTTAGTAATAATCGCCACAGACTACAATGATTTCAGGGCTAACATACTTATAAACTCACTCGTGGACTCATTCGGCTTAGCGATTGATACAAACGCTTATTAACGCTGTTAATCAAACTCGTTAATTAATCATGGACTCACTGATTCGGATATCAATATTCTTGTGTTCTAACTGCACAAAATTTCATTACATCCTCGTCAAGACCTAAAGATGTACTTTTCCTAGCAAATCAACATCTGTATTTGACAATATTATCTTTCTTCAAACTGTAGTGGCCAATCAACCTAGTTACACGTATGGAATAAAAGAAATTACTATATTGTAATGAGTAGCAATACATACTGTAGTACTAGTAAGAATGTGGTCAGTGAACGAGACTGTAAATCTGAGACTCACTGTTACAAAATGCAAAGTTAGGCTCTTCATGTTGGTGCTGTGTTGTAAGAGTGATGATCAAATCCCAAGTTACTACTTATAGGAGAGTTGGTGACGAGTACCTTCTAATTAGTCTGCCATTTCAAAACTAGGGATAGCTAGTGCAAATAGCCCTCGAGTAGACACAAAATTCAACAGAAAAGAACAATAGTAATGCTAGTATTTCATATATAGTTTTTATGTTATAGTAATAAAACCTATTAATTGTTTTACTGACAGTATAGTTATTGAACTTTGGGTACTAGTTTTGTATCCTTACATATGTGGAATATTTCAATATTTTTCAGTGAATGTGATTGTTTTAAAGCTACTATTCTGATATAGCAGACTTTGTGTTTGTTAGAGTAAGTCGTTATACATGTCGCTAATTGATAAGACCCACTAGTCTTGACTTTGTAGTTTATCAGAATTAGATGTGAACAGTGATTTACTGAAATAACTGTTTGTGACATAAGCTAGACCTAACCTGTCACTTTAATTAAAATATGGATACATAAGTTTTGTTTTTATATATTCTGTAGCGTAACTGGTTAAATTGTATATATATGTACATATTTATCTTGTTTTAAACATAATAACATTTACCTGTATTTCTCCTTTAGGATGGAAGGACTGTTCTCGAGATATGTTTAAGAAAACCTTTTCACTTTGCCAGTTTTGTTCCACAGCAACATTGTCTCAAGAAAAACAAACTTTGTCACGCACCTATGGGCAGATAACATCAAAGACACATCCTGATATCATACAAGAAGGCCAAGTTACACCAGGTCTCACAAAAGTTGAGTTTCAAGACCGTCGTTTCAGACTTATGGAACTTATAATACAACACTTTCACAGACTGAAGAAAAATACTAAAAATCACCTCATTGTTATCCCTTCTGCTTCAAAGGTATTTATGTCTGATAAAATTCCATATCCGTTTCGACAGAATACAGAGTTTCTGTATCTCACAGGCTTTCAAGAACCTGATAGTGTTCTGTTGTTACAGAACACACCAGGTAAAGATCTGCCCGAACATATTTCGACTCTGTTTGTTCCAAGAAAAAACAACCACGTTGAAATGTGGGAAGGACCTCGTACGGGTACTGAAGGTGCAGTCGAGCTTCTGGGTGTGGACTGCGCTTACACTATGGATGAACTTGAACACTTTCTTCAAGTGTATGCTCAAAGCCACCATAATTTTGTTCTTTGGTACGATTTCCTTAATCCACCATTACCAAATGTTCATGAACTTGTACAAGGTTTTCTATCCAGTTTACATCATACAGAATTGGAATCTCCAGTTTCTTTTATTCAACAGCTTAGGTTAATGAAGTCCGAATCAGAAATCAAACTTATGCAACATTCAGCAGAAATAGCATGTGAATCATTGACAGAAGTTATGAGGTCGTCACATCCCGGAGTGAGTGAAGCTCAGTTATTTGCCAAAATGGACTTTGAGTGTAGAATACGGGGAGCAGAACGGCTAGCTTATCCACCTGTTGTGGCCGGAGGATCTCGAGCTAATGTCATCCACTATATTGCAAACAACCAAAGGATATTACCAGGAGAAATGGTACTGATGGATGCAGGTTAGAAGTTTGGTTTTGAACATTGAGTGAAGGTTTGAAGCTCGCATGGCTGTGTAATGTGTTTTGTAATAAGGTTTGAAGCTCGATGGCTGTGTAATGTGTTTTGTAATAAGGTTTGAAGCTGTATGGCTGTGTAATGTGTTTTGTAATAAGGTTTGAAGCTGCATGGCTGTGTAATGTGTTTTGTAATAAGGTTTGGCTTCGCATGGCTGTGTAATGTGTTTTGTAATAAGGTTTGAAGCTCGCATGGCTGTGTAATGTGTTTTGTAATAAGGTTTGAAGCTTGCATGGCTGTGTAATGTGTTTTGTAATAAGGTTTGAAGCTCGAATGGCTGTGTAATGTGTTTTGTAATAAGGTTTGAAGCTTGCATGGCTGTGTAATGTGTTTTGTAATAAGGTTTCACACACTGTATTTAAGATAATTAGATAAGGTCTAAATGTATAAAACATTTTGTTTGTTGTATAGTCATGATTTTAATATCATTTTCCTTGGCTTTTAAGAAAGGTTTGATTTAAATATTTATCATTGAATTCTTCATGAATATTTATAAATATACATTATCCTGGTTACAAAACCAAGCACTGAAGTAATCAAAATATGTAATACATTTATAAATAACTAAATAGCAGAATGATAATTTGAAAATAGCTGCTAAAGTCTTTTAAAACAACAGTCTGCCTACTGGAAATAAAAAATGGTACAACTGAATAGTTTTCTTTGCAATATTTTAAGTCCATTCTACATGTTAGATCTCCAGTTCTGATGTTCTGTCTTATCTGTTTCTAAAGGTTGCGAATACCACGGTTACGCTAGCGACCTGACTCGGACGTGGCCAATTAGTGGGAAGTTTACCTGTCCTCAGCGAGATCTGTACAAGCAGTTTTGATAATTCAGAAAGAGCTAATTGAGTTATGTTGTGAAATGTCTAACCTTGATCAGTTGTTTCACACCATGTGCCAACTGATGGGAACAAAACTTCAAGAACTGGGTCTTGTTTCAGGAAAACTGGGGAAAATTGAACTTGCAAAGGTGAGGAGAATATTTGTGTAGATTAAAATAAAACAATTGTGTTATTACAAAATAGTAAATAGACATCAGGGTGATGTTAAGTAGAGGTAAGGAAGGTAATAAATGTATAAAGGTGGAATGTGATAGTAAAACAAAATGTATAAAGTAAGAGATATAGCCTGGCTAATTATATTTGCTGAGGATAATATATTCTACATCATATAGCTTGAAATATCTTTCTGTGGTATCGCTGGTTAATGGTAGTGTGACCGTTAAGCACCAACAGTTTAAGTAGTGTGATAGGTGCAAGGAGTGGGTTTTATTTGTGAAATCAAGGCTGACATGCATATTTAAAGAAAGAAGAGAAGGATAACTGTGAGAGGTAGCAGCAGAAAGTTATTCTTACGTGTTTGAAGGGTACGATAGTCAGTCACTGGAATGTTTGAAGGGTACGAGAGTAAGTCACTGGAATGTTTGAAGGGTTCGAGAGTCAGTCACTGGAATGTTTGAAGGGTTCGAGAGTCAGTCACTGGAATGTTTGAAGGGTTCGAGAGTCAGTCACTGGAATGTTTGAAGGGTACGAGAATCAGTCACTGGAATGTTTGAAGGGTACGAGAGTCAGTCACTGGAATGTTTGAAGGGTTCGAGAGTCAGTCACTGGAAGCAGTAATAACAGAGCTGGTTGTGGCATGTTTAATTATAAAACCAGGCTCTGGTATAAAGAACAGATTTCAGCCATACAGGGACATAAATAATTAATATTAAAAGATGAAAGGTGTGGCTTCTGTTGAAGTTATCAATATTAAAACTAATAGCAGAGTGATGTCGAGAAAACCCACTTGTAGAGAAATATATATGCAAAAACGGCTCGTTTGGGTTGAGAAAATATTTTACATAGAAGAGCGAACAATGTTTCGACCTTCTTCGGTCATCGTCAGGTTCACAAAGAAAGAGGTAACTGACCGGAAGCTGACCACATGTTTGGAAGGTTTTGTGTAACTGAGTGTCGGAATGTAGAGGGCGGTGTTAGATGTTTGAATATATAATTTTATTTATTTTATTATATTAATATAGGTATAAAGGCATTCCTTTATATTGGGTTTAAGTTGTATAAGTAAGGCTTCTTTAATTTTGCATTTGTTTATGTTTGTTTCTTTATTTAGTATTTGAGTGTTTGCTAAGGTAATGTTGTGTTTATTTGATTTTCAGTGTTCGAAAACGTGTGAAGGTGACTTTTTGTGTTCTTTGAATCTGGTTTCCATTTTTCTACTTGTTTCTCCAGTATAGAAGTCGTGACAGTTATCACATTGTATTTTATAAATAATATTGGTGTAGTGTTTGTCAGTGTAGTTTTTACATAGTATAGACTTTAGTTTTGTGCTCTGGTTTTTGAATAAATTTGGTATTAACTGGAATGTCATATTTTGTTACTAGTTTTTGCCAAATGTTGGTTATTTGTCTGCTAATGTCAGGAATATATGGTATGCAGCAGTATATGGTTTCGTGATTTTTTGATTCCTGAGATATATTTACTTTAGTTGGTTGATTTTGTTTTCTGTCTAGGTGCGTGCGTATAATATTTTCTACGGTTTGTGGAGGAAACTTATTGATGTTGATGAAGTATTGTTTTATTTTGTCTAACTCATCGTTAATTTTATCTGGTGAGCATAGTTTTATGGCTGTGTTTATTAATAGCAATAAGATTGAATCCATCTGGGTTTCTATTAGTGGATATAAAATGGGAATTTATTACAGGTCACCAGATGGTGATGATGAAATTCAGATTTCAGGTGATTTTAAACATGTTGATTGAGAAGTGCTGGAGTCAAACCATGAGAATGAAAGGTTTTTTGGGAACTGTTTAAGATGACCTTCTTCACCAACTGGTCAAGGACCAGAAAGATTATTAGTTTATATTTGTTATTAAATTATAACATATAGAAGGTTGATGGAAAATATGAAACTAGAATTATTTGGAGATACTGGTCAAATATGGATTTGTTTTTATTCAAGATAAACACGCTCCTTACAGAGGGTAGCTGCAAGTGAAAAAAACAGGTTTGATCACACAGGATTAAAGAAAACAGTTATTAATTTGAGAAGTTAAATTAATTTAATGATAGATCAAGAAGTTGGTAAAATTGAAAACAATTACTTGAAGAAACAATTAGCTAAAAGATGTCATCAAATATATTAAGGGTAAGCAGAAACTATGAACTTTGACACTGGAATGCTAATATCTGATGATTATGGGATGAATAGTTTGTTAAATTTAAGTCTGTATTTTTTACTGATGAAGATTTAGACAATATTCCACAACCTGAACAGCTGTCTTAGTTCATTAAGAACAAATTGGGTAGTTTAAAACATGATGAAGCACTTCAGCCAGATAATATTTACCCAAGGGTTTTGAAAGAGGTTAATGATTAGATATGCAATATTATTTCTTCCAAGTTCTTGAATGGTGAGTAGGTGTCAGTTTGCAACTGTAACTTATCTTTTCAGTGGAGGTCATAAAAATTATCCATATATATCCATTACTCTCACATCAGTTGTGGGAAAAGTTGATAAAAGATGCTTTGCAAAGTTTGAAATGTTGTTGGATAGTCAACATAGTTTTACTAATAGAAAATCTAACAAATATTTTGAGATTCTTTGAAGTAGATCATGTTAGTCACTACCTAATAGTGGTGTCCCCATATAGGTAGTTGGTATCTGTGTAGTCATGTCTGGTAACTTGTTATGTTCATCACCATCTCAGAATATACATACACGTATTTAAATGTTTCAGGCAGCCTACAGTTTCTGTCCGCATCATGTTAGCCATTACCTTGGAATGGATGTACACGACACTAGAATTATTTCAAGAACAATGAAACTCAAACCTGGTATGGTTATCACTGTTGAACCAGGTAAGTAAATGGAGTGCTATAACCACATTTTCTTAGAGAATACTAGAAATAATTCATAACTGAATCATTTTTACCTAGTGTAGGTATCTTTTTCCATAGGTACGTTTCGTCTGTAGTATAAAACAATGAAGGTTCACTGCTATATTATTTCCAAAATCATAAACAGACTTCTTTGGAACATTGTTAATAACTAGTTTTTATTTGTGTATATTTTCTTTGGTTAGTTGAGACTCACATAAACTAGGTCTAACACACAGTTTTTTATCATGCACACAGTCATTTAACTAAGCCTAACTTATCTTGTTGCTTAGGTACACTTCCTATCATACATTTTACTTAAGTTGTAGTATAAAACAAGCTTTGTAATAATAAACTAGTTAACTACTAATGAAAGGTCCTAATTCATATCAAATATCACTTGTTGTAATTGTTAAATAACTTTATTAGTACTTTGTAAGTTACTTTTTTCTTTCTTACTTATTAGGAATTTATATAACACCAGAGAATCGTCAAGTGCCAGCTCAGTATCGAGGAATGGGTATCAGGATTGAAGATGACGTTTTGATTACTGATGTAGGACCTGAAGTACTGACGTCACGTTGTCCCAAGACTGTTACTGACATCGAGAGGATTTTTGGAGTTAAAAAACTCTAATGTTTATATATTGTTTATCTGAAGTTTTAGAAGAGGTTTGTAAATTTATTAATACTCAGCTTTACGTACAAAAATAAATGTCTGTACAGTGTGAAGATTTCATAGTTGTTCATTTGTAACATGTTAAAATAATATTTCAAACACTAATAAAGAATTTATTTTACAGTTTGAACACATTGAAATGTTTTAGGGGAAAGCTGAATACTGTAGTGTTTATACTGCAAGTAAATTAGTGTGTTGCTTTGGTTGAAAAATATTTTCACACAGTCTTATTATCATAAGTAACTGATTTATTTGTAGATTCCCAGCAAGTAGCTGTTCTAACTCCTGCTGTTATTATTGAGTATGTTAGTGTCAATAAACATGTATTACATTCAGTATAACTGTATTACAGCTGCAGTAAGCAGTAGTTACTAGAGGTATTGGTACTACTAATAATGAGAAACATGTACATATAAAAATGAATTTATCTGGGAGAGTTGGCTAAGAAACATTTATATGTGGTAAAATGTTCAACTAATTTAGCACATTTTTCCCATGGTAAAACTTTAGGAGAAATAGTGTTTTACTTTGTTCTCAGAAGGCTTTGTTTACGGTGTTCCTGGGAAATGTTTCAGATTTTCTTTGAATAGTAAAAGTTTTTATAAATGAGAAAAATCACGGGACATTAATAGTTTATTCAACTACATAATTACATTTACTGTGATTTGAAAAACCTTAAATAAACTTGGCTGATGGTAAGTGATTGACTAGTCTGAACAACACACTCCAGTGAAGTGATATGTGTATATTACCTATCTAGTAATATACAACAAACAGATCAAATGTTTGTTATTATGACACCCACACTCAGAATTTCAAATCATCAATAGTTCCTAAAAACAACAATCACCTCAAATATAAGTTTATAAGAATTAATTTGTTTGTAATATTCATTAAATTAAAAACATTTATCAATTAGTTGAGTGTAGGTGTTATATCTAGTTGGATAAATATGAGAAGATAATGAATGGCTTAGGTATGTGAAACAATATTTATCTTGTGTAATAAGTAGTAATTGTTAGGTTTATTAACACTCCTTTAACTAAATATATCATGATTCATATGTCTCAAGCTATATTATACTTTCATATGACAAAAGTTGTGTAATACTCTTTACTGTTGAATTCATGTAATGAGAAACGTGTGTTTTAACACTCAACCTTTATATCTATGTTTAATATCTAAAATCATTGTGCCTCAAATCATGAAAGAATAAGTTAATCAAATATAATATTTTAGTGCCACTAACTGCTCAGACAAAAACAAACAAACTAGAGACCAGAACGTAATACTAGCTTGAATTATCACAGTTAAATATTTCACAAAACACAAGCTAGAGGCCCAAATGTAATACTAGCTTGAATTATCACAGTGAAATTAACTATTTTTCAGAAAAAATGCAGCTCCACACTGCAGCCAATGGTCAGTATTTCCACCACTAGGAATGTCCAGGGATGTGACAACGATCTCTTTCTGACGTGAAGTACAGTGGAAGGGAAATAACTTCTGATTCTTTGTATGGAGGTTTTAGATCCTGTCACAAAAAAAGTTGGCTGAGTTCCTTTCAAATATTATAATAAAATTATGTGTATCATAAAGTCCATCATAAAAGTGACCAAATAAATATCCTTGAAATGTGTCAAAAGAGTAAAAAAAGAATCATTTATATTTCTTTAAAATATCATATTTAAAGAATTTAAAATTTATTTGGTTTCATTAAAAAATATGTATTCCATTTTATATGTTTAACATTAATTTCTGATTATTAATTATATTCCAAAAACATCATATATAACACTATGAGAATACATTGCCTTAACCTTTGGAATCCAAGCCATTGGACAAAGGAAAACTTAATTCCATAAGAGTGAACATTCTAACCTGTAGACTCCAGGCCCATATACAAAGAAAAATTTAATACCATGAAAATCAACTTTCTTAATTATAATCCAGACCAGAGTCATGAAGAAATTTAATACTACACGAATGAACTGTCCTAACCTTTGGAATCCAGGCCAGGGTACATGGAGAAATTTAATACTACACGAATGAACTGTCCTAACCTTTGGAATCCAGGCCAGGGTACATGGAGAAATTTAATACTACACGAATGAACTGTCCTAACCTTTGGAATCCAGGCCAGGGTACATGGAGAAATTTAATACAATATGAATGAACTGTCCTAACCTTTGGAATCCAGGCCAGGGTACATGGAGAAATTTAATACTACACCTAATGAACTGTCCTAACCTTTGGAATCCAGGCCAGGGTACATGGAGAAATTTAATACAATATGAATGAACTGTCCCTAACCTTTGGAATCCAGGCCAGGGTACATGGAGAAATTTAATACTATACGAATGAACTGTCCTAACTTTTGGAATCCAGACCAGAGTCATGAAGAAATTTAATACTACACGAATGAACTGTCGTAACCTTTGGAATCCAGGCCAGGGTACATGGAGAAATTTAATACTACACGAATGAACTGTCCTAACCTTTGGAATCCAGGCCAGGGTACATGGAGAAATTTTACTATATGAATGAACTGTCCTAACCTTTGGAATCAGGCCAGGGTACATGGAGAAATTTAATACTATCTACAATGAACTGTCCTAACCTTTGGAATCCAGGCCAGGGTACATGGAGAAATTTAATACTATATGAATGAACTGTCCTAACCTTTGGAATCCAGGCCAGGGTACATGGAGAAATTTAATACTACACGAATGAACTGTCCTAACCTTTGGAATCCAGGCCAGGGTACATGGAGAAATTTAATACTACATGAATGAACTGTCCTAACCTTTGGAAATCCAGGCCAGGGTACATGGAGAAATTTAATACTATATGAATGAACTGTCCTAACCTTTGGAATCCAGGCCAGGGTACATGGAGAAATTTAATACTATATGAATGAACTGTCCTAACCTTTGGATCCAGGCCAGGGTACATGGAGAAATTTAATACTATACGAATGAACTGTCCTAACCTTTGGAATCCAGACCAGAGTCATGAAGAAATTTAATACTACACGAATGAACTGTCCTAACCTTTGGAATCCAGGCCAGGGTACATGGAGAAATTTAATACTACACGAATGAACTGTCCTAACCTTTGGAATCCAGGCCAGGGTACATGGAGAAATTTAATACTATATGAATGAACTGTCCTAACCTTTGGAATCCAGGCCAGGTACATGGAGAAATTTAATACTATACGAATGAACTGTCCTAACCTTTGGAATCCAGGCCAGGGTACATGGAGAAATTTAATACTATACGAATGAACTGTCCTAACCTTTGGAATCCAGGCCAGGGTACATGGAGAAATTTAATACTACACGAATGAACTGTCCTAACCTTTGGAATCCAGGCCAGGGTACATGGAGAAATTTAATACTATATGAATGAACTGTCCTAACCTTTGGAATCCAGGCCAGGGTACATGGAGAAATTTAATACTATATGAATGAACTGTCCTAACCTTTGGAATCCAGGCCAGGGTACATGGAGAAATTTAATACTATATGAATGAACTGTCCTAACCTTTGGATCCAGGCCAGGGTACATGGAGAAATTTAATACTATACGAATGAACTGTCCTAACCTTTGGATCCAGGCCAGGGTACATGGAGAAATTTAATACTACACGAATGAACTGTCCTAACCTTTGGAATCCAGGCCAGGGTACATGGAGAAATTTAATACTATATGAATGTACTGTCCTAACCTTGGAATCCAGGCCAGGGTACATGGAGAAATTTAATACTACTGAATGAACTGTCCTAACCTTTGGAATCCAGGCCAGGGTACATGGAGAAATTTAATACTACTTGAATGAACTGTCCTAACCTTTGGAATCCAGGCCAGGGTACATGGAGAAATTTAATACTATACTGAATGAACTGTCCTAACCTTTGGATCCAGGCCAGGGTACATGGAGAAATTTAACTACTACAGAATGAACTGTCCTAACCTTTGGAATCCAGGCCAGGGTACATGGAGAAATTTAATACTATATGAATGTACTGTGTCCTAACCTTTGGAATCCAGGCCAGGGTACATGGAGAAATAGTAATACTACAATGAATGAACTGTCCTAACCTTTGGAATCCAGGCCAGGGGTACATGGAGAATTTAATACTACACTAATGAACTGTCCTAACCTTAGGAATCCAGGCCAGGGTACATGGAGAGAAATTTATATATATGAATGAACTGTCCTAACCTTTGGATCCAGGCCAGGGTACATGGAGAAATTGTAATACTATCACAGATGAACTGTCCTAACCTTTGGAATCCAGGCCAGGGTACATGGAGAAATTTAATACTATCAGAATGAACTGTCCTAACCTTTGGAATCCAGGCCAGGGTACATGGAGAAACTGAATATGTACTTTGGGAATCAAGACACAATCAATAAGATGGTCTCCATCAAAAGATGCAGCCCTCCAGCTGTATCTCACTGATTTTCACCACAAGTTTGGCTCCTGATATTCCACTTTTCCATGTGGTTACAAGTTTCAAGTTGTCCATTGGCTGTTGTAGTATTCTAAAAATGTTATGAAGATTTAGTATTCTAAAGATGGTATTATGATGAAGATTTAGTATTCTAAAGATGGTATTATGATGAAGATTTAGTATTCTAAAGATGGTATCACAAAGATTAGTATTCTAAAGACGGTATCAAGAAGCTTTAGTATTCTAAAGATGGTATCAAGAAGAAGATTTAGTATTCTAAAGATGTTATTAAGAAGATTTAGTATTCTAAAGATGGTGTCAAGAAGATTTAGTATTTTAAAGATGGTATCAAGAAGAAGATTTAGTATTCTAAAGATGTTATCAAAAAGATTTAGTATTCTAAAGATGTTATCAAGAAGATTTAGTATTCTAAAGATGGTATCACAAAGATTAGTATTGTAAAGACGGTATCAAGAAGATTTAGTATTCTAAAGATGGTATCAAGAAGATTTAGTATTCTAAAGATGGTATCAAGAAGATTTAGTATTCTAAAGATGGTATCAAGAACATTTAGTATTCTAAAGATGGTATCAAGAAGATTTAGTATTTTAAAGATGGTATCATGAAGAAGATTTAGTATTCTAAAGATGTTATCATGAAGAATGAAGAAGATTTAGTATTCTAAAGATGTTATGAAGATTTAGTATTCTAAAGATGGTATCATGAAGAAGATTTAGAGCAGATGATATGAATTTAGTTTATAATCAGTGATAAAGTAATAAATTAGCTACAAGCATACCATTTACCTTGTTATTATATATCCCATAAGTTTCTAAACAAATGGAAGTCAGTATTTCCATGTCTTGACTATATATTATGACTAAAGTTTATAATTCACAGACTAATCATACATATAAACGTGGTTTGGAATATACTTTTACAGTTAATACTGA